>NC_133535.1:5918548-6218548 GCF_048544455.1 Silene latifolia | reverse complement strand
TTTGGGGTCAATTTGCCACTTTGCCCTCAATGAATATGTTAACCCATCTATATGGGAAATTGATCTATAATGTTCACCTGAGTAGTATGGTATAACAATTCACACATACTACAAGGTTGGCAACAACTCAACACGTCAAACTGTCTAGCATAAAAATATCACAAGCAACATAGTCAACATAGATTGACACCTCCGTTACCACATCCTACCACTTTCTTGGAAACTTCAGCATTACAGTAAGAGATGAATGCTAAAAAATTTAAGGTGAACACTTTAGTTTCAATCTATCAGCAGCAAAGACAGGCTTTTCAACGTAAGTTGTAGCAATAATTTTTTTACAGTGAACAGTTTGAGAAAGCAGGTCTATCAAGTGCGGGCACAACAGCAGACTAGCTTATGCCATGGTAGAAGAAAATACTCACCAAAGTTTTGGGCAATGATGGTGTCATAGGAATTAATTTTTTGGACTGTGCAAGAGCAAACTCATCACTCTGGAACTGAGCTGACGGCTGCAAAGAATATCAGAAGTGCGTCGTTAAGCAGAAATGACTTTTATAATAGCAAAAAAGGAATTTATGGGGAAAAAGAAATGCAGTACCTGTGAGGTATTATGTCCTTGGGCAGCTGTCTGCCCCACAAGGTCTGCCAAACTGCGACTGGACGAAGGGTTTGACGTATCCGACATAGAACTAGGGCTAGAAACAGAAGTTGCAGTACCAGGTTGCATAGCAGGTGCGGATCCATTACTACTGTTGCTTCCAGGAGCAGAGGGAACCTCCACGAGAGCAGAAGTCCACCCTTCACCGCCAACTGATAATGAGTTGCCAATAGACATGCTTTGGATACCCCTGCTCAAACCAGGAGAAGAGACTCTTATTACGTCCGGAGTTTTAGGCCTCTCGTCAACCCCCAGCATAGGAAATTCTCTTTCAAATGACCCCTTTTGAATACCAGTAACACTGACCCCAGAAGACTGGCTACCATTGCCACTACCATTCTTATGGACCCCATTTCTCATATCTGCAGGAATTCTCCGCGAGGGAGCCTCATCCTGTCTCCTAGAAATCGATGACTGAGGACGCCATAGCGGATCCTCAGCTCTTCCACCGAACACTCCCTTCAAGGGATCAGAGTAGTCCGAATCCCAACTGTCAGTAATTACTGATCTTTCTCTATCCCTATCACGATGACTTCTAGAATAACTACTATAAGGCCGTGCATACGAGTTCTTATCATGCTTATGAAACCCGTTACTATTTGAACTTCTCCTAGAATTAGAAGAACTACTACGGTCTAGGAGGGGAGAATGCAAGGAATCAGAATTGCTAATGTTCTTCGAAGATCTAGTTCTTCTCGGCAATGCCAGGACAGGACCATCTACAACAAAGAGACATCAAGAAAACGTTCACAAAAACATCCGATAAAATCATAATTACTACAAGAATTAAATGCAATACCAAAAGATATTTTTTATAATCACCTGCTTGTGAAGTTGCAAATTGGTGACCTGAACCGCCACCTCCATTACTTCTCAGCCATTCTGGGACTAAACTGGGTTCACTTCTTTCCATGATGATTCTTGAGCATGATAGTAATTGTACCAGGACGATGTTTAAAACAACCTACCCCCAACCTCTTCCACGAATTACACCACCTAGAATCCGATATTACCTATCTCAAACTAATATACCGGCTTTAAACCCGATTTCAGACCCTTTCTATGTCGTTATCCCAAACGATCGAGCAACTAGTATGTCTTCCTACTAACTATCCAACATCAACAATAGTTGACGGTGTTCTTTTTGCTGTACAACTCGAAAACTACGGTTTCCAGCACCAGTGCCAACAAAGGCGTAAGACGAAACCGACCAAAACCACTCCTACGCCTCCATCTTCTAACCAAAGATGAATTCGCAAAACTCAGACCCACTTCAGCAGACCCTCATCGTTTCAACCATGCTCGAATATAATTCAACTCTCATATCAAACACAATCACAATATTAAACCTAAACCCGAAACCGGCATCCGGAAACCCTAATTCCCGAAAAATCACAAACAAGTCCAAAATTCCACAAACAAATTACGGCAGAAACCCTAATGCAAACTTAATCAGAGTATCAACACCACAATTAACAACTCTTAATTCCAAATTCCAATATAATTATAACATCATCTAATCAATTAACAACGAAAAATCATCAAATAAACAACGAAGATAAATTCGAAGCGAACCTCGAAGAAACGCAATTTCAAAGATGAAATTGGAACCGTAAGAATCGAAAACGACGGCGTTTCGCAGCGTAGCGTCGTGGGAGTTAATTGACGGTTTTAATTGTTGAAATCGAATGTGAAATTCCGACGCGTAAAGTGAATAGGAGTTGAAAATCGAATTGAAAAGAGTAATTAAAAGAGGGAAATTGAGATTACAGAATTAGGGTTTATGTTATTGTTGTTGTTTAATGCGGAAGATATAAAGAGAATGAGGAGAGTTTGTATTTCTGAAGAGGGATAATAAACTTCACAATAACCGCCCTTCTTTTTTTCTTTAGTTGCAAAAATAAATAAAAAAAATTAAAAATTAAAAAATATATAATAATTACCCCATAATTACAAATATAATAATAATAAGATTTACGTAATTATTATTATTATATAATTTAATTATTATATTATGAGATCGGGTTTTGTTATTACGAAGTAGAAATGAGGTGGTATAGAAGTTTAGATATGTTAGGTTTGTACTAAGCTATACACATATTATGAAGGTAACTTTTGAATATTTGCGGTAGTACTTTTGGATGTAAACAAGAATCTGGTTAAGATTATGTAAATTAAGCGGGAGAATATATACAATAATGTATCTATACCTTTTGTTTGGGGATACTCGGGAGAGTTAGTTAGGCGTTAACCGTAATCTCGAAATTGTAGTTCTGTTTTATTGCAGATGGAGCAAAATTGGCATTAATGCTTTGGATCATGGTGACTCGCGGACTCTCATCCAGGTATGTGAATCAGTGAATGTTACACCTGGTTTAAAATTGAATTGGAAATATATCAATATTTTAACCTCAATATGGGTAACAATAAAGGGTAAGATTTATATTTGAAACCTTGATAATTCCTGTTATAGACGAATACGAGATTCTAAAGAAGACACTCGTGTCAATCTAGATGTGATACTATGAGGAAATTTTGTATGATAGTTATTATGAAATCCAATTTAATTAATATGGTTGGTATGTCTTAAAACAAGCATATATATTCGTTTAAGATTAAAAATTAGTTAAATATCACTTCGCTAAATGAGTCATGATTTTTTGCTAGTACTTAACTACTTAAGCATTGGCACGTTTATACACGTATATGAGGTGGTATAGAATCCTAAGGATTCTCCTTATGTAATAAGATTAAGGATGACAATTGCAGTTGATCTGAGGGATTTTGCAATCTTGACTTTGGACATAATAAAATACGCATAGTGTATATTGAAAAAACAAAAAATTTTATGCGACTGTACACTAAAAAGTGAAAACATAAATCTATTTTATTGAAAGTTCGACGACAAGAGCCATGGAATATCATCAAACGGACATAGGGAACATAATGACTCTCATACATGTCTAACACGTAACACCTTATCTTAAGTTAAATTGGAAATATATCAACAATTTTAATACTCAAATGTATGCGCATAACAATAAAAATTAAGATTCATATTCGATTTCTTAGGTTATTTCTGTTATAGACAATTGTGAGATATTAACAACGAACTCAAGGCAATTTAGTTAGTTAATTCCGGTCTGACTAATCTCTTAAAAAGATTACTTTATGTAGTAATATTAAGTTTCACTATACTCAATTTTTGATTGTTCACGTCAGTAAGAAAATATTATAATCAAAGTTAAAAAGTGTTATTGACCATGATAAACACCGTGAAACATTTTTTTTTGTTGTGTGTGTAAATATAGTTGGCTAGAACATTTGCTCCATTCCAAATTATGCTAATCAAAGCCCTATCTAATGATTAAGGGATGGGTGAACACCCTTTGTATCAAACTCACTTATATGCATAAACAAGGTGAAACACATGAATGAATCATATAATCACCTATGAGTAGAGTTATAGCTGATGGCATACCGGTGTGTTGGTCACACACTCACACTGGTGTGAATGCGGGTGATACCGAGTTGAATCGAGCCGAGCATGAGCTTAGTTATGGTCACCTTATGCTCATGAAGCAAAATTCAAGCTTAAGTTTACCCGATGGAAAAATTGAGCTCAATATTACGCTTGTCAACTTAAGCCCTATCCAAACTCGTGCTCACATATAAATGTTAATTTTTTTAAAAAAAAGTCCTCCATATTTTAATAAATAAATAACATGATTCAAATGGGATATATAAAAATCTGGGCAAATCAATGAATCCCTCCCCTTATATAAAAGAGAACAACACCAACTACTATTCCCAATGAATATTCGAAATAAAAGTATGATCTTATCTATTTGCACATATTTGAGCCTAGACAATCTTAGTTTAAATTCACTTGTTAAGCTTTCGAACTGAGCTTTGATTAGGGTGATAGCGAGTTGCCCGCCATGTGTCATGTCTCATTAGTAGTTTATCACCCCTAAACTAGATATAGACCACCACTTTAATTTTCTCTTCGTTGTGATGTGGAGATGTACATAATATTGTTAATCATATAGTCTCCTATTATAAGTGTGCGTTTGGCCTATCTAAGGTTATGTTTGATAAGGTGTTTCAGGTATCTGATTTGACCAAACAACCTAATTTGACTAAAATTTCAGGTAGCTGTTTTACCTAATGCTGTTTGGTAAAGTCATTTCAGGTACCTGAAATGAAAAGCTACTCAAGATAGCTTTTTAAAGTTTCAGGTAGCTAAAATATTCTGCTTTACATATTTACCCTTTATTTAAATTAATTTATTATAATTATTAAAGTCCTTTTATGTCATTTTACAAAAAATCAATTACGTTTTCAGTTAGTTTTACCAAACACTTTACAATTAATCAACTACCTTATCAATTTCCAATTTTCAGTTAGTTTTTTAGGTACTCTTTAATTTCAGTCACCTTAACAGGTTTCAGGTACCTTTTCAGTCAGTTTTACCAAACAAAGCCTAAGTGTTTTTATTTTGTTAAAAAACATAAATTGGACAAACAACCAATTTTGTGTGTGTTTGGCCTAATTTTTAAAAGTGTTTTTGTACTTAAAAACACTTTTTGGCCAAACATATCTTTATTTAAAAGCTGAAAAGATTTTCTTAAAAGCCGAAAAATCATCTTTTTCCCCATAAAAATAGAAGCAGCAATTTTATGCTTCTGCTTTAAAAAATACTTTTAGAATATTAAGCTTGAAAAACAAAAACTCGTTTTCAACAAGTTATGTCAAACATGCTCTAAGTTGATCTCACCATATATTCTATAAACGGGTGTATATTATATGTATCTCGCATTGCATCATGTCAATGAAACAAAATATATATTGATAAATATATGCGATTTTTTTTTCACAGAAAATATATGATTACACAAAATATACTTCAAATTCAAGCCAATATCTCTACCCCAATTAGATCACACCTTCACACTACCTATTTTTTGTTCATTTAAAAGTGTTATTTTTCTTATTGAAAATATCAAAATGTATTATAACGGACATGAAGTTATTAGACTTGGCTCTAAAAAGAAAAACGGAAATATACTCTAAATTCATGAGTAATCCTCCTTTTAAAAATAAAATGGATATTTTACGGTGTACCCCTGAGTTTTTCGGTTTTCTAAGTTGTATTTTTTTTTTTTTTTTAATTCTACATTGTACCCCTAAACTTCTTACTTATTGAGCGTCTTTGACCTTTATCTTGACTTATTAATGTTGTACTCCATATTACCATTCTATATGAGAAACATTACAAAACACTTTTAATAAGCACTAATTACTAGTATTAAAAACATCTGTTATAATTCATTACATAATAATGAAGATTTTTTGAATTTAGTTAGTTTCGTATACTATTTCGCGGGCTAATGAGTAATTTGGCGAACTAATAAGTAAATGAGTAGATTATCAAGTAATTGAAATGATAAATAGACAATTTAATAGGTCATTTAAAAAACTAAATTAGCAAAAATAAAATATCCCAGAATAAAAATAAAATAAAAACGTAAACAATCAAATAAATCGGAAAAATAATCGTTCCGATGCGGAAAAATACTTGTGTACTCCGGGAGGACGGTACTCCTTACACTCAAATAGCGTGAGTGTAAGGAGTACCGTCCTCCCGGAGTACACAAGAATTTTTCTTCGATGCGACCCTCCACGGGCCAATACGCAGTCCCTCTCCCTCCATCATACTTGATCAATTATTGACGGTTTTCTCAATCAACAACCAGGTATTTCCCCTTTTCATTTTCGATGTATTTTAGGGTTTCATTTATTTCTCAATTGATTACGTTTGCTTAATTTCTGCGATTTCTTCTGCTACAATGAGCTTCTTATTTTTGTGTTTTTATCATTTTGATGTTGTCTTTTATGATTGCGAGTGTAGCTATCGATTATCCGTTTTGAATTGTATTTTGATGTCTGATTATTTGAATTTTTATGAGCATGTTGATTTCCGTGACTATGCTGATCAGCTGATGTTCAAAAATGTTGAGAATTAGATTTTGTAGAGTGAATTGAACGTTAGTTTTACTGTGATTGAGCTTGATGCGAACCGATTAATTTAAGAAATGTGTTACTCGGAGACGTTTTAATCTTTTTTTCTGGATTTAAATTCTAAGCTTTCATAAAAGAAATCCTGGCTTTGATTTTAAAACCTATAAGTTTACCCGGCTTTTGTATTATGTTTCACTCCCCTTTTGTTTTTTACTTTTTCTTTTCTATATGTTCGCATTTTGAGGTATGCGTTCACCATAGACGGTTCTAAAGGATATTCATGTCAGCCGAACCCAAATCATTTTGGGATTAAGGCTCTGATGTTGTTGTTGTTGTTACTCGGAGACGTTTTGTGCTGTAAGGTGTATAGTAGTACCATGGTAACTTGATTTGCTATGAACCATGCCCTTGCCGATTCGCGGTTCCCTCTTTTAGTGTGTTAAATGTATTTTAAGTAAGCGACCTGATAGAATTCGCTCTTAACGATTCGCGATTCGTTAGGGAGGTTAGTAGGGTCGGTGGCCCGTGCCGTGCAATGAAAAAGTTGGAAATATTAGATGCAACACTTTCGACATTATTGAAGCAGTCATATTTTTCACAATGTGAAAAGTGCTAAGTTTAATTAGAGTGACCACATTGCCTTATGTGGTCTTGGTTGCTAAAGCTGCTATATTACTCCTGTTTGGCTGCAGTGTCAGACATGGCAGTTCCTATCCAGTGAAAAGGTCGTATTTTTGGCCTAAAATGGAGTGTCCATGTCTCTTGTCGTTGTCTTGCCGGATTGTTGGAGTGTCCACGTCTCTTGTCGTTGTTTTGCTGGAATGTTGGAGTGTTAAAGTAACATAACGGCCACGTGTTATGTAAGTGTTTTTCTTTTTCGTTCACTTCATTTCTTCTGGGGATTGACAAACAATTGGATATTGGATATCCATAATTAATATGTAGAATTTTAGCCTCATAAGTCGATTCTTTTGTTTGTTTTGTTCCTCGGTCATTTATGTTAAGGAAGCATTTGATTCCATACTCTTGTGAGCGTATGATCGTCTTTGAAATCTCTGAATGTGAGTTGGTTTTATCACTTTTGATGTATGAACTTACGGATAATTTAATGTATTATGTGATGGATAATTAAAAATAAATTTCATCTTTGTACCTTTCTATATATGTGAAAATCTGTATTTTTTTGAATTAATGGTAGAAGGCTGTAGTTAGTATTATTTCGGGGGTGGTGTAGGGGATAATAATGACATGGAGTATAATTTAAAGGAGGTAACATCCTTCTTCTATGTCAATGATAATTTAAGGTTTTAAAAGGCCCTGCTTCTAGGGAGCTTAGTTCTAGAAGGCGCAAGGCGCGAGAAAAAAGCGCACGCCTCATGCAAACTAGACACTTTTTTTCACTTACAAAATTTGTGTTTGCAAAATAAAACATTGTGCAACAATACCTTTTTTTAGATTTGATTTTAGAGTGAGCTAACATGTAGAGAAGTACTTCGTAATAGTCAGGGACTATGAGGCAAAAAGAAGTGCATAAGAAAATAGAAGGAAGAAGTATGAAAAGTGCGTATTAGTGCGTCTCACTAGGCCATATCTTTTCTGTAAGGCACAGTTACGGCCTTTTGGTGTGTGAGTGTTCCTTGCCCCTATTTGCTCGCATGCCATGGACACTTAAACTAAGGTTGGGAGAGCATATCAAATTAGTTTTGGGTATAAGTTGTCTTGGTGAATAAAACTTTTGAGAGTAGCTTTGCATGAATGTGGGAATGCTGAATAGGGTCGACTTCTGAAATTATCTATTTCACTTATTTGACTATATATTGAAAGTGTGAAACTGAAGAAAGTTATTGATTTTGCCAAATAGTGTATTTGGATTTCATGATTTCAAATTACAAATTTTAAATCAAGTTATTCAAATGAAATTGTGGTTCCCAAACGTTACCTTAAGGTGAAGTAATGCTGCTGGCTTTTACTGGCTATGCTTGCAGCTTTTCAACTGATGGTATTAGTATTATAGTTAATATAGTAGATTTTCAGGGTGAAGATCATGTTGTATATTCTACAATTTCTTGTCGCTATTATTATAGAATCGCTTTAGAAGGGATATTAGAATTTTTTCTTCATATTCAGTATTTCAGTTATAATTGAGTTATGGAGTACTCCATAGATTTTGGATTAGTTTGTTTCATTTTCTTTAAGCAGGAACTGCTAGTTTGTTACTCCGTACATACGTAAATCTTGGAATTTTATGTTAATGCTACCCGAAGACTATGCCCACCATCGGTAACAAACTTTAATAAGCAAATATCAGATTTAAAGAAATAATACCTTATCCAGGAAGATGGGAGATTTGGGCTCTTCATGCTTGATGCTAATAATTAGGCAACCATTTAGCTTAGCAAAATTTGATACCCTGAGGGAAGCGTAGTAATGACGGCGACTTCTAAATCGCTTAAACTTTAAAGGCTAAATGTGAAACCAATGTGGTAAACTGGTAACCCACAGAAACATCACACAGCTTGATGGTGGATACCATACTATCACATCAACCACTACCACTACTGGTACCAGTTAACGTTAACATTAGCTCATATAGTTCACTTATTTTGGCCTGGCGTGTCGATCACATCAGATGGGTATAAAATGTGGCCTATAACGTTGAGACATACCCTTAGGAACCCTTTTTATGAACCTCATGCAATTCCAATATGGTAGTCTGAGAAGGTGGTGTCTCGGAACAAGAATTATAAAAATCAATTGTTGTTAGTTTAGCTCCGACCTACTGTGATAGAATGAGAGGGATTGCCATACTTGTCAACACCTAACTCATAGACGCCAGTGGATTACTTTTATGCAACATGGGTGTCCAGTTAACTATGTAACAATGTTTCTATCCACATTGCCTCTACCAGGGCTACCTCGTGGAACACGCAAAATGATTTGATGCATTATCTTATTGTTTGATATTGGAGTAATGGTCATCGCTAGAATGAATATTCACCCCTAAGCTTCTCTCTGACAATTTTAAATCAATTATAACCCAATGACCAGAGAAGGAGTTTCAGGGGTGAATTAAGCGTTCGCCTCCAGCTTCCCAACTGTTCCATGACCAGCTCGAACGACCGTATCAAAATGAGTCGAGGTTGGCCACACAAAGTCACTAACTAATAGATATCTTGTTTAACCCTCTACCTCTAGTGGTGTTTTGGTCCATAATGCCCTTACTGCCTTTAATGTCGAAAATGGGCTAAGCGCCATCTCATCGTTTAATATTGGATTAGTCAAACTCATCACAACAAATGTGCATCCCTAAGATAACCTCTGACGATTTCCTACCAATTATGGCACGATGACCCCTGCCTTAAATTTTGATCTTAGAAAGACTACTTCAGGCAATCGTGTTAGAATAAGTGGACACTCTTTCTTGTTCTCCGTAGGTGAAAACAAGTCGTAAAATGTTTTTGTGATTTTGTTTCTTCTGACTTTCTAACGTATCCCCCATTTTCTTCTCATGTTTGTGAAGTCCTAGTCATTTGGTAAGAATGCTTTATATTGGTTAGCATTTTGATTTCTATACGTATGGGGGGCCTCAGGGTAACTTTCTATAACCTGACAGAATTACCATGATATTGACTTTTATGAGCACAATATTATCTGTTGCGCCTTCACTTTGCCTCTGAGTTTTTTAGAACTTTAGGGAGGTTGGCCGCATAGTGCAGTTTACTCTGTTTGTCAAAGATTATTATGTTGGATTGTTGTAAACCTCTTTTGGCTGCCGGATTTGTCTTCTGGTTGTTGTAATGTTATCGTTGACCGTTTTGTTGTGACCAAGTGTTAAGCTCATTCGCTGGTTATTACATTTTAGTTTGAATAATTAGAAGCTAGTAGTTGATCTTTCTATCTGAGCCTTTCTGTTTCCGCCTAATGGCTTTTGGATGTAAAGTTCGGAAATGTGAGGTAAAAATTGCGTCATGAATTTGAAAGTTTTGCTTCAATGTATCAATGTTTCTGGTATTTATCTTTGGAAATTTTGAAGATGCTGAGTTTGTGTTGTGACATTGAAGTTACACTTCTTTGACTATATTGCATTAAATTCTTCATGTAATTTGCTGATTCAATGAATTTACTTTTTTTTTTTGTCAGTATAAGTCTGCAGGAAAAATGCTCATTCGTTGGCAACTACGAGCAGTTCAAAAACGTGTCGAAGACGATCATCTTTGGGCACAACCTAAGGCACTAAAGGAAGTGGACCTGTTCGCCACTAAATACAAACTGGCCAAGCTCTGGAAATGAGAGACTTGAGAGTAATGAATGAATGTTGTTAGCAGTCTGTCACCCGTTACAGTAGTTTTTTGGATTAAGTTACTGACCCGAATACCAATCCCTTGTTAAACATTAATGTGGACGGTTTGTTGGATGACTATCTGAAGCTACACAAATTTGGCGCAAACCGACTCAGAGGTAGCGGTTGTCAGTTGCAAGGGATATTTGGAAGAGAGTAATTAATAAGATGATGTTGAAACTCGGGATGGAGATAGTTGACGCCCTTTTGGTGGGCATCAAATCCGGCCTAAATCAGACAGGGTTAACCGGAGAAAAAAAAAAAAAAAAAATCATCCAGGACTAGAAATAGTGGCTACGTTTTTACACAAGATTTGTTATTCTTGATTATAGAGGCTTATCAGAAATTCAAAATATACCGAGAAAAACTCTGAAAGCATGTAATTTTGTTTTGGGATACTCTCGTGTACCCCTCAACTTTTTCATTTTCTCAAATGTACCCTTCTTTTCTTGTAAAAAACTTTGACCGTCTTATAACTCTTCGCTATAAGTTCAGACTACAATAATTTTTTTTTTCCAAATTGACCGTCTTTAAGAGGTCTTTAGTTTGAAAAAGAATTCACCGACGTCTCAACTCATAGTCGAGAATTATGATCGGTCAAAGTTTATTCGTTAAAAAAGCTTTGACCAACCATAATTATCGGCTACGAGTTCAAAAAGCGGTGATTTTTTTTTTCAAATTCAAGGCCTTGACAATATAATTTGTTTGAAAAAATAAAATTGCCGTTTTCTGAGCTTGTAACAAAGAATTATTGTCAGTCAAGGTTTTTTAGGAAAAACGAGAGATACACCGTAGAAAGCGAAAAAATTCAGGGGTACACGAGAGAAAATCCATCTTTTTTTAAGAGATCATCATCTGATGCTGTCAAAAAGCTTTGTAGGCCGCCGGATATCTACCTACCTCATGTATGCAAGGTGGTATCGAAACTAGGCACTTCCCGAGCGACACCTCAATTTCTTTTCCATGTTGTGTTGCTCGCGGTTTTCTACTGTTTCTGTAGCGTGTAACGAAATTCTTTGACAATTTCATAAGGGAGTGATACTTTGTGTTTTCTTTGGTCCTCGACATTGCATTTTAAGCGCCTTTTCGAAAAGAAAGACGACTCCTAATTATGGTTAACCACTCCCTAACGAATCAAATCAAGCATCATGCAAAAGATTACTACAGTAGTAAATTAGTGATCATAAAACATGATTATATGAATAATAATAAAGAAACTAGTTTTAAACCCGTGCAAAATTGCACGGGTATGTATTTGGGCCAGGATGATTTTTTTTAATGTATATTTGTTTTTGCATTTCTATTGTACCTATCTAAATGGTCTAAATCAACGATGTTAAATATTCAAACCGTGATATTACCCTACCTAAATAAATAATTAAAATAATTGATAACTATTTCGACCAATTTTTGAGACACAAAATTTCATTGAAGACAGACGTATCCGTTTTAAGCTAAATACGGGTCAAGTATATTAGATAAGACAAAAGTAAAACACAAATTCTCATTTGTGACGGGCATATCTGTCGCAAGCTTGCAACGGGTCAATTACTATCCATGTGGGTAGATAAGACAAAAGCAGAGTGCATGGGGAGTAGAATAACTGTTTTTGTCTTATATACCCACACATAAAGTAATACTTAACGTCAAAAACCTGTGTCGGATATACCCGTTAGAAGGAAAAGACTTGCTGAAAGTAAAATGTATCAAGGACTAAAATAAATATGGATTTTTCTAAAATGTGTCCAATAAGCACATGTTAAGATGCTAAAAAAATAAAAATTTACATCAATATATCATGAGAAATTGAAATCCAAACTCATTATTACCATACTTAGAAAATTATTGATGTAAATCTTTCTTTTTTTTAGCATCTTAACATGTGCCTATTGGGCACATTTTAGAAAACCCAATAAATATTTATCTCATCTATATATATGACATATTATTCGACCCGTTTAATCTTAAAACAAATATATCCTCTTAAAAAACCAACTATTGTTATGAAATACACACACAAAATCTCATTGAAGACGGCGATATCCGTCACAAGCTTGTGACGGATACCGTTTTCTCTCACAAAATACCCATGAGATGTGAGTGGGGGAGCACATGGGGGTGCCCCACCTTATCCCCCCTCCCTTTTTATGAGAGGTCTTTAATTTATAACGGAATTAGCCCGTCATAAGCAAGACGTTTTGTATGAAATATGAGTAAGTCTTGCTTAAAACGGGTCGGATTTTAAGACGGATTGTTGTGTGAGAGGAAATGGGTAGAGGGGACAAAGGTGGGACCTCCCATGTGCTTCTCCACTCACCCTAAATGGGTATTTTGTGAGAGAATATGGTATCCGTCTTATTAATAAGACGGATACCTTGGTCTGAAATAAGAATTGGTGATGAAATATTAACCCACAAAGAACAATATGTGAAACAAAGTGGGTCAAACATTACTATGTAAAAGAAATAGTTGGCCCAAAATCCAACACTAAAGCAGTCTTTTGAACGCCTCCACATATATTTAGTCACTCCTCTATAAACCCTCTTTATTCTTTATATCCTCACATATATTCCGATTTCCGCCGCTCACTGTTAATTCCATGTTTCAATCACTTTTTATTCTCCCTTTCATTTTTGATGATACTCCGTATGATTTATCTATTTTTATTCTTAACAACTTCAAGTATGTATATTCTTAATCTATTTTTATATCAATGTTTTTTTAAATTTGCATGTATCTTACCAAATTGATCTTGAGCTCTTTGCATTCGTTTTGCATTTTAAAGAGTTCAATGCTATAGATCTGTAATTTCTAGTATAATTTTCATGTAAAAGTATAATTTTTTGTTTTCGCATATTATAAAAAACACTTCTCGAGTATTTTAAGCATTTTAAAGCACTCATAAATTTTGTCTCATAAATGATGAGTACTTGTTAAATTTATTTCTGTAATTTAAGCATTTTTTTTCATTTCTTTTTGCATATATTATGATACTCGAGTATCATAGACGACTTAGTTCAAAGATCTAGCCATTATAATTTATTTCTGTAATTTTGTCCCATAAATGATACTCGATCATCATTTTTTTATCTTTATTTTTCATTTATTTGAAAAAATTACTCAAATTTATTCTCTGGTAGTTGTTTCTACTTTCTTGGCCCATTTCTTTAATTTTATTCAAATATTGTAATTTTTTTTCCGTAATTGTAAATTTGGTAGATCTGTAATTTTTGGTTTGATTTTCATGGAAAAATCATTTTTTTTTGCTTTAACATGCTAAGAAAGCACTAAATTTTTTGAGTATTTTAAGCATTTGTTTCATTTGCTTTTTTTTTTCGTTTGTGAATAAAAAGAATATAAATGTTGCGTAAGATGACTTTATAGAATTTGTAGGTTGGGTATGTATTCATTCTGGATTTGTTGCGAGACGGATTTAAGCGCATGCTTTGAAAGACGGATATCTCAGTAATTAAATACGTTGCACGTACATGGGTCCCACCATAATGTCAATTTTCGAAAAAAAAAAAAAAGAAAATGCAATAATGACGTGGCGCGTTCTCTGCTCAGTATTGTCTTCTGCTTTTATATAGAGTAGATACTAATCATTGTAGCGAATCAAATCTTAGGACCACATAGCAGTAGAGCACCTTCAAGTCTTTCACAAATTCTTATTTCAGACCGTCATATCCATCTGAAATGGTCAGACGGATACCATTTTCTCTCACAAAAAACCCATTTAGGGTGTGAGTGGGAAAGCACATGGGAGTGTCCCACCTCCCATGTGCTTCTAACTTGTGAGAGGTTTTATTGCGGTCTGAAATAAGGCGGTCTGACACAAATTCTTGTTTCAGACGGACACTTTTGGTCTTATTTGTCAGACGGATAAAATGTTGCCATTTTTTAAGAAAATGTTGCCATTTTTTAAGAAAATGTTATGACTAGATGTGTCATTTTTTACCCTGAAAATGATGTGAACAATAATGGTAACATGTTATCAAAAAATAACAACATTTTATTATAAAATGATGACATGTTACCCGTCTTATTTCAGACCAAAAGCAACGGTCTTAAAAAAAACGGACCTGCAAGTCTTTTACATAGAAAAATATAGGTGGTAATGTGGTATATAGAAGAAAATGTGGCATTTGATTTGTAATCCCTCTATTTGGAACATTTATTTAAAATATCTTTTTACAATGAATATAACAGATAAACAAATGACAGATAAAAAGAATATCCGGTGAAAACTTCAATTTTTTCACTCCTTTTATCTATTTGTTACGCATTTCAATTTCAATTTGGTAACGTTAGTAAATGTTCCGGGTGTAATTCCAGAGCAGTTATTTGTCACCACCCGTGCTTGTAGAGTGACGTCTTTAGTTGAATCCTCCTTGCGGTCTCCTGAAACGATGAACAAACTGAGGGCTCGGCTTTGGGCCGAGCGAACTCACTCCGACGCTCAAGTCAGTAACTTAGAGAGGTAAGTGGTTGTTACTTGGCAAAGTACGTATTCTAGAGAGATAAGGAAGATATTACCAGATGAATAGTGATTTTTAGGTTAAATTGTGGATTAATTCGATCCTTTCCTCAATGAGAGTTGAGGAGTATTTATAGACTTTCACCTTTTGTCACGTAGTGGCCAAGTGGAAAGTCTGTTCTACCCTCGGCCGAGGGACCCATGGCAGGCCGGCGGGCCTTGTTGACTCGCCGCCGAGGGTTCTTGGATATGAGTTCGCGGATATGTGCCTCGGCTGGCTGGCTGCCGTGGCCGAGGCACAAGAGATAGGCCGACAGGCTGCGTCGGTTAGGCTGTCCAAGTTGTTGACTTGCTGTGGATATCTTTGACCTTGCTCAATATGTTGACTCGGTCAGCGGGTGCAGAATATGCCCCATCAGTAAATATTTTGCGTTTTCATCTAGGACTTGTTCTTTGTGGTTAAGAATCTAATAACCAACATAAATTATCGCATTTTGACCTAATTCATGCACATCCTTAAAACTTTCCGAGGAGTTAATCCAAGACTACTTCTCAACAAATATGTTTAACCGTAAAGTTCTTATCACGATATTCTATAAAAAAAAACACTCTTTCACTCTCTTTTTAAGCAATAATCATTTAACCTTATCCATTGACCTGTTCAGTTAAAATAGAATACCCTACCTGAATAACCTCATCAATTAACATAAGATATTATCTCGTCTCTCACAATTATTTGTTTAATTCGCGAAAGAGTAAGTAAATGGTGGAGACTGGAGACTAGAGAGCCATTCGATTATCTTAAAAGCCAATTTCATACATATATTCATATATAGCATTAACCATGAATACTAGTTGTATACAATCCATCCTTTTCAATTACTTTTATAAGGAAAGTGTCCAATTTCTTTGGAATAGATGGTGATGTTTCTTAATTAAGTAAGTTTGATAATGTTTTTGGTGTGCTAGTGGACTTATAAAACATAAATAATTTACCCAAAAAGACTCTAAAACGTAAATTTTCTAATGTCAAGTGTGAAAAAAATATTACGAGTAGATATAATAATACGGGTTAAAAATGCTAGGTCACGATAAAATATCTGGGGGATATCATCTACCTTCTAATGTCAAGTGTATGAAAATTATACTCCCTTCGTACTGGTCAATTGTTTTCCTTTGGTTTTGGCACAATGATCAAGAAAAGAGGAGGAGACTAATTACTAAATGATAAGTAGACCAAATTGAGTGTAAAAGATCAAATTGCTCATAAGTTTATTCTTGAAATAAAAAGGATAACAATTGACTGAGACACCAAAAATGGAAAAGGACAACAAAGGACCGGGACAGAGGAAGTATAAAATCTATTACTCCTTCTTATTCTCCATTTTCTTTCCTCTTTCCCAAAACGGATTATTCAGGTTTTCTTCCCATTTTCATTTTTGAAAACTTTTAATTTTATTTTATTCATTCATCTCTCCTATCACCAAACCCCACCCAACTCACAATTCCTTATTTAATTCCTAATCCTAATTATTCATTTTTCTCTTCTATCACCAAACTCCACCCAACACACAATTCCTTATTTTATTCATTCCTTTCTCATATCACCAAACCCCACCAAACTCACAATTCATACTTTATTCCCCTCCTTAATTCTTGTGCCCACAACAAAGAGGAAGAATATGGAAAATAAGAGGGAGTATGAGTAAATAAATAATAATATGGGTTAATAATTAAAATGCAAAGGTCGATTCACGATATACGAAGTAGTATTTTTGTACGTCATGGTAAATCCTTCCGATCGTGATATATATAAATTGATTGTTTAATTCAATTCATGAAATCATGAGTATGTCGAGGTAAAGAAATATTCATCTAGATGACTCTAGGCTCTAGAGTAGGCCAGTAGGTTGATAACGAGATCGAGCTGATTTTAAACTTACCCGAGTTTGGAAAAATTGAGCAAGCTCAAGTCGAGCCCATATTTAAATTTCTACTAATGTAAATATAATAATACTACTGGTGTAAATATAATAATATGGGTTAAAAGTGAAGTGCTAGACTGCTAGGTACCGTATCTGTTAGACTGCGTGATAAACTTGTATATCGACTGTTCATTTGTTTGTGTCCGATTATATATTCCGATCTTGTGAACGAGGAAGTATAGAATAGTTCTTATCCTAGTAATTAAGAGGAAGATGTCGTGATAATATGTCATGGATTCGAATCCCTCCGATCATGTTGTCATGCATGTACTGGTCTTGCGTTTAGCCGTTTAGGGATGGGGATTCAATTCTCTGACATCACAATACCTTTGTTTTACGTCCTTTACCACTAAACTAATGACTCTTTGATAAAATCATGTGAATGTA
The DNA here is from genome assembly GCF_048544455.1 of Silene latifolia. NCBI lineage: Eukaryota > Viridiplantae > Streptophyta > Magnoliopsida > Caryophyllales > Caryophyllaceae > Silene > Silene latifolia. Next base: position 6,200,678 of record NC_133535.1, on the reverse strand, counting down.
GAGTTAATAAAATATTCATCTAGATTATTTATAAGTTATAACGTTACATATCGAAAGCTATTTTTGCCATTTTACAATAATGCCTTCATTTTTTTTAAAAGCCACGAGTATAAATGTATAATTGTATAAAGCAGTCAAAGACTCCTAGCACATTTGTACGTGTTCATAAACTTGTAAAATATCGTTAACGTTGCAATGACATTCTCTTTCAAGCATTATCTAAGGCCATAGCGATTATAGTCAGAACTAGTTTTGTGACCCGTGAAATTCACGGGATCTTTTGTTTTTTACTATGATATTTTTAGTGAATCAAATCATAACATTCTACAATATGGTTTCATGTTTTAAGACTTCTATAAAATCAAGACAAATTAGTTTTTTTGTACAATAGTTTTATGTAAAATCAGAAACTAAAGTGTTATATAGTAAATACTTTTATCAAAACCATGCCATTATTTGACGTTCTTTTATGAGGGTTTTAAATGGTAAGTGGTGTTACTACAATCCTTTTACGTGATTTGTGATAGGTCAAATATGCGCAAACGGAAGCTGGTTAAAATCAATTAATAATACAGGTATTCACATAATCGAAAACTGAAGTAACTCAATGGAAGCTGATTAAAATTAATTAATAATACAGGTATTCGCATAATCACATTACATGAAACCATAATATTATCAAACAAAGATTGCCAAACATGCAACACCCTCACTAATTAGATTTTAGGTAAATCTATTAAGGTTTGGTAAATGTATTAAAGTTTTAAATTAATAACTCATTTATTTGTTTTTAAGTTCAATTGGTTGCTCATCACTTTTTAAAACTTTCTTATGTAGGAACTATCAAGATTTGTAGTATTGTGCTATTCGAAGGTAAATAAATATACTTACATCTTTATGACTCAATGCCCTTTTTGTATTATTATTTAAAGAAAAATTTAAATTAATAACGATAAGATTAATATCACGTAAATCAAATTTCACCATTTTATTTCTTATTAATTACTCGGTGGATTTTTCCTTTTTTTCCCTAGAGATGGTTCATTGGAGAAAAAATACTATATGGAGAAAGAAAATATTAGAATTGCTTAAACAACTACTCCCTTCATTCCACTCAATACTATATTATAAACTAACTACAAGATTGACTATAAGTTTTTGACGGAAGACAACATTTGTGAGACAACGATTAAGTAAATATTTTTGTACGCTATCGCGAAAAGAATTGTATATGTCACTAACTTTTTTTTTTTTTTTTTTATCATTGTATCAGCACCAAGGTAAATGTATTAAGGTTTTAAATTAAGAATTCATTTATTTATTTTATTTTCCATTGGTTATGAAGTACATCACATTTTTAAACCTCGCATATTTGTTGTTTATTTCTTATTTAGGGATATTGAGATTTGTGGTGTTGTGCTATTCAAAGGTAAATATACTTACATCTTTAGACTCAATGTCATCTTTCTTCCATTATTTAAGAGAAACTTAAATTAATAACAAAAATTAATGACTAAGTGATTTTTTTTTTATGTAGGGATGGTTTATTGAAGAAAGAAGACTAAGAAGAGAAATATTAGAATTACTTAAACAAATACTCTATTCATTCGACTTAATACTATATTATAAACTAACTATAAGATTGACAACATGAATGTAAATGACTAATTGTTTTTAGGTTCATAAAAAAAATTAGTATTTCAAAAACTTTCAAATGTATGCTTTATTTTGATATGTGTTGTTTTTTTAATCATCATTTTTCCTTAGAAAAATAACACTCATAAAATGAAACTAAATTTGCGAGGATCTCAATCTTATTGACATGGATAATAGGTAGCATAAATAATGGAGTGAAAAGCCCAAAAATTATCATTTAAGAAAGGAGTTAGATGTTAAATTAGTGGGGTGAATTAATTATCAATTATTAATAACTATAAAGATGAGAGGAATCTAAAAAGTTTATTTACATCTACATTATTCTTTTGTACACGTTAAATTTAATTTTCATTTTCTTTAATTATACACATGAGACACATGCCTATTCAAAATGGCTTTTGATAGAAAACATGATTGAGTGGAATGCTTAGTTTACCTATTTTGAAGTATACGGTTGAATCCCGAAGGTGGAAATTTGGAGAAATGTCAAAGCACATTTTTGCTTAATATTGTTTAATGGATGAAGTATAGGGACTTAATGATCCAATTATTACGAGTTGCTCCTTTCAAATTCTTAGTTCCGCAATTTATTATAGTACTAGCTACAATATTATGGGTGCTGTGAAATGTTAGTTTTTGTCACAACAATTCTAATCGTGTGTTTTATATTAATTTCGGATTTGTTGACCACAAATCTTGATAGTTCCTACATAAGAAAGTTTTAAAAAGTGATGAGCATTTCATAACCAATGGAAATTAAAAATAAATTATTAAATTATTAATTTAAAACCTTAATATATTTACCTTACCTTAATACACTTACCTTGATGTTGATATAATGATAAGATTTAAAAAAGACTATTTACATATACAACTACGATTTTGTTGGTGATGAGGGCAAAAACATATTGGCGTGAAATTTGGCTCACAAATGTTGTCTTACATCGAATATTTATATCCAATTGAGGATTCATGTTATGACTTTTGGGTGTCTTTTTATTATTATCATCAAATTTAATATATATAATAATTATGTAGTAAGGTTTTAGGACTTTTGAGCATTCTTTATCATTATTAGCAAATTTAATATAAACATAAATATGGAGCAAGGAGAAATGAAATGTTAAAGGTTTGCTTTAATTTTTATTTTATTTTTTATTTTTTTGTTGACAAAAGCCACCTTGTTTAATGTTAAATATGTTATTATTTACTCTTAATATTTACAAACTATTTATTTTTTTAATAAACGGAGTAAATTAAAATTACGTGATATTTATTTGTTGCTTAAAATATTCTAACAATAAACGTCGAAATTTAAAATTTAATATGAATTTTGATTTTAATTGTTGTTTAATTTATCTACAAACTTAAAAGTCCAAAGTTTAATATTTGTTATGCTATTTGCATTTAATATTTTTTTTTTCTTTTTTAATTTTAAAATTAGAAATAATGATGTAAACTTTGGTGTAAATTTTAATTATAAATTATGAAATTTTGATGTAAATTTGAAAGGGATATATAAATTTTGGATAAAAAAAATATTTAAATTAATGTCATATAATAATAAGTTGATGATTTATATCACATTAACTCGCCATGTCATATTAAAATTTGCCATGTCATGTGTAGTAAGTGACATGGCTTTTTGGTAGTGTAAGGTGACATTTACTACGTGGCATTTCAAGTTCCCCTTTTAATAGTATTGTATAGATTTTGATTGCTATTCCCTTAAGAAGCTCATTAATACCGTTGATTAGTAAGTTTAAAAGTGTGGGAGTATTTAGTAGAGCTAAATATAGAGTGCTAAATAAGGAAAGTGAAAATAAAAGTGCATTTCATTTGGTGAGTTACTTCAGTGAATGGTAGAGAAGTAATAGGGAGAAATGTGAGGCATATATTTGTGGTTAATGTAATCCACAAATTGTTTAGCTTGTAAGTTATTATAAATTCTTCAGAAGTTTTGTAGTTTATATCATCACAATATATATCAACAAATAGATTGTCAGAAATCAATCTTATTTCGTAGACATTTACATTTCTTCATACACGTTTATTGTTCAGCTATATTATTTCTTGTTCAACTTTAGTGAGAATATATTTCATACTCCCTCCCAGTCGTTATAATGTTCCCCTTTGATATGGGCACGATACTTAAGGAAAAGTATTAAAATATTAGTAAAAGAGTTGGGTGGGGTTGGTGGTAGGAGAGAGGGATGAATTATTAGTAGTTAAATAAGAATTGTGGGGCCAAAACATAAAGGAAAGTAATAAAATATGAGTAAAAGAGTTGTGTGGGGTTTGGTGATAGGAGAGAGAAATGAATAAAATAAGAGTAAAAGTTTCTAAAAATAGAAAGGGGAACATTACTTGAATAATCCGTTTTGGGAAAGAGGGAACATTATAACGACTGGGAGGGAGTATTATTCTATTAGAAGCCTATAATTTCCGCTGGTACTCCAACAATTGGTATCAGAGCCAAATAGAATGGCTTCTTCTAGTGGAACCGTCAAGGTTGGCAAATATGAAATTGAAAAGTTCAATGGAAAAAATGATTTTTCGTATTGGAGGATGCAGATGAAAAATCTGCTTATTTCACAAAAGTTGCATAAGGCGTTAGCAGGAAAAGAACATAAACCTGTGGATATGAAGGAGGAGGATTGGGAAGAATTAGATCTCGAAGCAAGAGCAGCCATAATCTTATGTCTTGAGAGGGATGTCGCATTCTTGGTAAATGAAGAATCAACTTTACTGGAGTCCTGGGAAAAGTTAGAGAAAAATTTTATGCTGAAAACTCTAACAAATCGGATCTATTTAAAATCTAGGTTGTATACTTGCAAGATGGAGGAAGACACCACAATCCGAGATTATGTCAACAAGTTTGATAGGATTATATCAGACTTGAAGGATATAGGAGTGAAGATTGATGATGAAGACCAAGCACTTATGTTGCTGCTTTCATTGACCAAGAAGTATGAAAATCTAGTTCAAACATTGATGCTTGTGGGTGATACTCTTACCATGGATGAAACTAGAACATCACTATTAGCGGATGATCTTCGTAAGGTTGCTACTAGTGGTATGTCTAATAATGGTGGAGAAAATAACGAACAAGCGCAAGGGTTGTTTACTACTAGAGGAAGGGCCAATGAAAGAGGAAATGGTAGGGATAAAAAGTCTAGATCAAAATCTAGAGTCCCTACGGAAAGGGCATGTTTCAAATGCGGTGAGCTTGGACACTTCAAGGCAAATTGTTCAAATAAGAGGGTATCATTCAAGAAACAGACCAACAACGACAACAAGGGTAAACACCAAGATTTTCAGGAGGCGGGTTACGTCTCGAATGGTGAGGACGATTGTTTTTCCGTGTCAGAGCAAGACCATGATATCTCCGGTAAGTGGATGCTTGATTCAGGGGCTTCACATCATATGTGCCCAAATAGGGAGTGGTTTACTACCTATCAAAGTACAGATGGTGGAACAGTTTTAATGGGTAATAACCATGCTTGTAAAATTATGGGATATGGCACAATACGAATCAAGATGCATGATGGAGCGGTGAGGACTTTGATGAACGTAAGACACGTCCCTAACTTGCGGAAAAACCTTATTTCTCTAGGTGTATTGGAGGAAAATGGTTGCAAAATAATCTTGGAAAATGGAGTTTTAAAAGTTGTTCGTGGTTCGTTGGTTGTAATGAAGGGAGTTCGTTACAGGAATCTTTATCCTCTTATGGGAAAGACTGTCATAGGCGATTTGGCAGTTGGAATCACTGGAAGTAAAGACCAAACTGAATGTACGAGGATGTGGCACATGCGCCTTGGGCATATGTCGGAAAAAGGTCTATCACTGCTTGGTAAGAAAGGTTTGCTAAGGAATATGAAAAAGCCATGCATGGAATTCTGTGAACATTGTGTGTATGGCAAAGCACATCGTTTGCGGTTCGGTACGAGCAAACACAAAAGCAGAGGGTTGTTAGACTACGTGCATACTGATGTTTGGGGTCCGGCTAAAGTTACTTCTAAAGGTGGTTCGAAGTACTTTGTTACATTTGTTGATGATCATTCTAGGTATGCTTGGATTTATTTCTTGAAGCATAAGAATGAGGTATTTGATATCTTTAAGTGTTGGAAAGCAATGGTTGAGAACAGAACGGGTAGAAAGTTGAAAACTATAAGATCTGATAACGGTACGGAATATACAGAGGGTTATTTCAAGAAGTTTTGTGATCAGGAAGGCATTGTGAGACACTGGACGGTAAAAGGCACACCCCAACAGAATGGAGTTGCGGAAAGACTGAACCGTACGCTTCTTGAGAAAGCGAGGTGTATGCGCTCTAATTCTGGGTTAGGTAGAGAATGGTGGGCTGAGTCGGTTGCTACATCTTGTTACATAGTAAATCGGTCCCTACATTCTAGTTTAGGTGGAGACACGCCATATAGAGTGTGGTCAGGTGAACATGCGGATTATGACAAGCTAAGAGTTTTCGGATGCACAGCTTATTATCATGTAAAAGATAATAAACTTGATAATAGAGCTAAGAAGGCAATATTCTTAGGATATGCAAAAGGAGTCAAAGGTTATCGCCTTTGGAGTGTAGAAGATTCAAAGTTTGTGATTAGCAGGGATGTTACATTTGACGAAAAATCTATGGTAGCTTTGTCAAAAGTTACGGTACCTAATGACGGTGATGCGGTGATATCAAATAAGCAGGTTGTTGAGATAGAATCTGAAGACCAACCAGATTCTAGTCATGGCCAGGTGGAGAATCGTCCTATCGTTGGTGAAGATGAGGAAGAGGATGAACATGATCGTGAGGAGGTTCAGCAGGAGAATACACATGTTTTACAACAGCGGCAGCATGAATCTTTGGATGCTACTAAGCCAAAGAGGAAATATAAACTTGTTTATAAGCTTGGGTCAGACAAGCCTCTAAGACATTACGGGCATGCGAACTTGGTGGAATATGCACTCTCGGTGGAGGATGATGAGCCGGTCACCTTCAAACAAGCTATCAAAGACAAAGATAGAGAGAGTTGGTTGGTTGCTATGAAGGAGGAGATGCAATCTCTTCACAAGAACAAGACATGGGAGGTGGTCCCGTTGCCCGTAGGAAAGTCTGCTATCGGTTGTAAGTGGGTGTATAAAAGAAAAGAAGATCATACTAAGTCATGCAGTACAAGATATAAGGCTAGGCTAGTAGCCAAGGGGTTTGCACAAAAGGAAGGAGTTGATTACAACGAGATATTTTCTCCGGTGGTGAAACATACTTCTATCCGGGTGTTGTTAAGTTTAGTTGCTCATGGTGATCTTGAGCTGGAACAACTTGACGTCAAGACAGCTTTCTTGCATGGAGACTTAGATGAGGAAATTTACATGTATCAACCTGAGGAATTCAAGGTTGAGGGAAAAGAAAGTCATGTATGTCGCTTAAGAAAATCATTATATGGGTTAAAACAATCTCCCAGACAGTGGTACAAGCGATTTGACTCTTTCATGATAAAACAAGGATTCTCTAGAAGTTCTTACGACAGTTGTGTCTATATTCAGAAACTTTCTGGAGGTGATTATATTTATCTCTTGTTGTATGTAGATGACATGCTTATTGCTTCTAAAAGCAAGGTGGAGATAGATAGGCTAAAGTTTCAACTTGGTAAAGAGTTTGAGACGAAGGACTTGGGTCTTTGCAAAGAAAATCTGGGTATGGAGATTAGAAGAGAGCGGTCAAACCGGAAATTGTTCTTGAGTCAGAAAGGCTATATTGAACGAGTTATTGAAAGGTTTGGGATGAAAGGCGCTAAATCGGTGGTTACTCCATTAGCTCCACATTTTAGGCTTTCTGGTAACCAGTCTCCCACTATAGCGGAAGATAAGGCAAACATGGAATATGTACCTTATGCTAGTGCGATTGGCGATTTGATGTACGCCATGGTGTGTACACGTCCAGGATATTTCACGGGCGGTTAGTGTTGTCAGTAGATTCATGGCGAATCCGGGAAAGGCGCATTGGGAAGCAGTGAAATGGATTTTGAGGTACTTGAAAGGTACCATTAACACTGGTTTGTGTTTTGGTGGAGAAACATGTCAGATAAGTGGGTTCGTTGATTCAGACTATGCTGGTGATCTAGATAGACGAAGGTCTACTACTGGTTATGTGTTTAAAATACACGGTGCTCCGGTTAGTTGGCGATCGATGTTACAGGCTACAGTGGCACTATCTACTACAGAGGCCGAGTATATGGCAGTTGCAGAAGGAGTGAAAGAAGCGTTGTGGCTGAGAGGTCTTCTAGATGATTTGGGTATGAAGCAGGACTATGTTAAACTGAGTTGTGATAGTCAAAGTGCAATTCACTTGGCTAAAAATCAAGTTCATCATGCTCGGACCAAGCATATTGATGTAAGGTATCATTTTGTACGAGACGTTGTCGAGGAAGGTCATATTTCTCTCACGAAAGTACATACTGATGAAAATCCAGCCGATATGTTAACCAAGGTTGTTGCAGGTAGTAAGTTCCAGCATTGTAAGGACTTGCTAAATATTTTCGCATGTTAAGTCATGTGAAGGGATTGTTTGAACTACGATTGGCTTGATCCCGCTTCAGGGTACGTAGGCAACCATGGTCATTGTGGTGCAGCCGACGACTAAGATAACGCAATTTGTTCGTCCAAAATTTAAGGATTTCAAATTGTGAACGAGGTGGAGAATTGTGGGAGTATTTAGTAGAGCTAAATATAGAGTGCTAAATAAGGAAAGTGAAAATAAAAGTGCATTTCATTTGGTGAGTTACTTCAGTGAATGGTAGAGAAGTAATAGGGAGAAATGTGAGGCATATATTTGTGGTTAATGTAATCCACAAATTGTTTAGCTTGTAAGTTATTATAAATTCTTCAGAAGTTTTGTAGTTTATATCATCACAATATATATCAACAAATAGATTGTCAGAAATCAATCTTTTTTCGTAGACATTTACATTTCTTCATACACGTTTATTGTTCAGCTATATTATTTCTTGTTCAACTTTAGTGAGAATATATTTCATATTATTCTATTAGAAGCCTATAATTTCCGCTGCTACTCCAACAAAAAGATACCAATCGTTGGTTGACGCAGTGGTAGCATGGGGCTACGCTTGGTAGGGAGGTCTGCGGATCGATCCCCCACAACTGCGATTGGGAGGGGTTTAAATACCGTAATCCTTGGACACGCCCCGAAATCCGGATTAGTCGGTCCAATATGGTTCGGATTACCGGATGGTTTAGACAAAAAAAAAAAGTAAATTCAAAAGATTTTAAAATTGGAGTCCCAAATTTCGAGGGTCCAAAAATAGTTACTCTGTATATAATGATAGGGCGTCACCAGGTGGCGCCGAGATTGGGTGTCACCCTCTCACATGCTTTTATTATTGTAAGGGTCCTCACTTATTACATGTGAAAGAATGACGTTCAGATTGGGTGTCACTAGTGTCGTCAACTCATTTTTCATAAGTAATAAGTAAACTTTGAGGTAAAAATGCAATACTGACTATTCTATTTTTCATATAACCCAAATAATACTCACACTTTCATTTTATACCGAAACTAATGTATATTACTCGAAATAATGTATATTATTGAATAGTGAAAAATATAGAGAAGTGAGATGAAACTTACACGAATATAATTGTTTTAAGTACTCCGTGTTGACAAATAAAGTGAGCTTGGTTCATCTATTCAGGACTATTCTTCTTTTACTTCTTCTTTTTTTGGAAAATGATAAATTAGTGCGGTATTTAAGGAGTCAAAAGAGGTAAATAAAATCTTAATTATGCATTAATTACATTGATTTATGTGTAATTTAGTAATTCTTAAATTAATACTATCAAAATATGGATGATATTAAATGCATAAATACAATTTTAAGAGCTGCATTTATCATTACCTTTTTTTTAGTAGGGACTCTAGGGAGTAACATTACATGTAAATAAATAATTGAAACTGGTGAATTAACTCGACCTCTAATCACGATCACTTGGTTTCTCAGCCCCATTGAACTAACTATGAAAAATGCGAAAGTCTTAGTTCAAATTTTTTGACCTTTTTTCGAGTTTGTCTTATGGTACAACATACTTGTTTGTCCTCGATAAAAATTTCCTCCCCCTCTAATCATAAATCTTGACTTTACAGCTGAATATTTCCGTTTTAAATAAAAATTCGTAAATCTGATCGATGTGATGATGTCACTAACATATGTAGAACCATGTGGTCGTTTTTACGAGGGGAAAGGGACATGAATATGGCTCCCCAAATCTATGGATGCCAGGCATTAAAAGTATAAGACAAAGAATTTGAATATGTGGGGGAATTGTTATAATTGAATAATGTTAAAATTATCACACAATTGTAACGAAATCAAATACGAGTAAAGGTTAAAACAAGGTTACATCTGAGGACGGTCCAAGGACGAACTACGAAGGGAAGGGGAGTCAATACTAAAAGGAGTCATCTGTCTCTTGGTGATGTCTTGGGTTGTTTTATGACATGTCTCTTTAATTATTTTTGTCCATAATATTTTAAAAATAATTTAGTTACAACTTACTAGTACTTTCTAGTAGACATGCATGCTAAAATGTTAAATAAATTGGATATTTAATTTTTAGGTAATGATAATATAGTTAAATTTTGTTCATTTCCAAAATCGAGTTTTTGTGTATTTTGGGTGGTTGCGGATGAGTAATAAGTTGATCAATTGACGATATTTTGATAGGTTCAGGTTGATATGAGTTAATGAGCATATACTAAAACAAAACCTCGGCAATGATGGTCATTAATTAAATTTAAAGGACCTCAATATATTGATTGTCTTTTGTGAAAAAGAGTGGTTAATAAAAAAATATTTTGACAAATAAACTTATTTCCGTAAGTTTTATTATTAACTTCACAATTAATACATTCCGTAAGTTTTATTATTGTTTTAAAGATATGTCTAAGGCACAATTAGAGGAAAAGACTTGCTAAACTCACAACTTTGTAAGCTTAGAATAAATTCAATTGATAATAATAGATCGAACAGACGAAATTCCTCACATATTATATGATCTGATATAAGTTTGAACTCTTCTTCACAACCCCGTGGAATCGTGGGTAGTCTTTAATCAATGGGGATGAGTATTCACACCCACCCGATCCATTGTTCAAAATATGTAATCGAGTATAGTTTACTTGACTCGTATTTGACCCTAACCCAACCAACAAACACCATGTCTAATTCCTAGTCCCATCTTTTCTTGACCATAACAAAAGGTGGTTTGCAATTGCCATAAAATGGAGAGAAAGAAATGGAGATAATTCATTCTCCATAAAGATATGTTGGTGTAATGGTGTGTGATTGTTGTTCAATCATTGGTACAATTTGCAAATACAATTTTTAGTGGATTGGAAATATCTACCAACAACAATACCAATAAGTGTGTTTAAGACGGGTCAGATATATTCGTCTTAACATTTACATGCTCATATAAGAAAAATATGCTACTTATTCTCATGTATTCTACTTTTGTTTTATTTTAATTAGTTAACCCATCTTACGCTTAAAATATAAAGGCCTAAAATGAACACAAAATCTCTTTGAATACGGCACGTATCCGTCACTTTGGAGTGACGGATACCAAAATATGTGCAAACAAATCAACAATATTACATGGAATGGTCAATAGTACTTGGTTTTTGCAGTAAACCAACAATCTAAATGGAGTCCCACCTTTTTATCTAGTTGTCTATTGAACTGCCGATACGCCACTTCTCAAATCCGACCTTAATACGAGTTAATTGTTTTTCTTAATTGTTGATTTGCACCAAAAACCAAGATCACAAGGATTTGCACAAAAAACCAAGATCACAAGGATCCTAAATTCCTACTAATAAATAAAATAAATAAGGTGTTGTAGTATGGAGTATAATTTTTTTTTGCTTACAACATAATACCCCGTATTTTTAGAACTTCGTAGAGTTTAGAAATTATAACTTGTGGAATGCTCGTTAATAAAGGATAATAAGTAGTAGACTTTATGAGAGACGGTCGATCTCATTACAAATTTATTGTGATCGCCATTTTACAATTTAAAGAAAATATAATACTCCATATCATACATCCAGTGCCTTCAACTGCTGGTCCATGAGTTCGTTAGGAGCCGGTCGGCGATCACGTGTCTGGGCCTTAGGATGCAGCTCAACGACTTTCCCGTTCTCGTCAAGTCCCAACCTCTAGAGAGCAGAGACAGACAGTGCCGGGCCAAATCGGTCTGCAAAAGAAACGCAGCAGGAGTTAAGCAAAAGAAATAAAACAAGTTCAAAAACAGAAACATAAAAGCCAGAGATGGGCCTCACACCGACCCCACTCACCCCGTTCGAGGGCCGGTATGAGGCCGACGTGGCAGAGCAGCTCATCCTGAAGAACGATCTGCGTCGGGGGCATCCATCCCTTCGGCGTCCCATCCTTCTCGGCCTCAAACAACTTCATTGCCCGCCTTTCGTCCTCATTAAGATAGACCTTCAAGGCGTCCATCTTAAGCTTATTTCGGGAGACATATTTCTCACGCTCCCCCCGACTCTCACACCGCAAATTGACGCGGTGCTGGAAGGACCGGGGCAGTGGATAATCCTCCGGAACCTCAACGTATACCCACCGCGCCTTCCAGTCCTTGTAGGAAGTAAGCTTAGAGACGGTGACATAACCCGGCTCAGTCTGTATGCTATACCACCCCGTGCCACCTAGGACATTCTGTCGAAGGTGGTGAAGCCGGCGAAATAGGTTCACCGTAGGGGCCTCCCCTTTGAAAAGACACAACCATACAAAACCAACAATCGTCCTGACGGCCACGGATGCAGTTGGGCCACGGCGACGTTCATGGCTTTAATAATAGCAGCAACATATTCATTCAGAGGAAACCGGAGCCCATACTCCAGGTGTCTGATGTATACGCCGATACAGCCCTTGGGAGGACAACATACCGCCTGACCTTCCTCAGGGATGACAATTTTATACCCCATGCCGAAGGAGTAATGATCTTCAAAAAGTTCAGAACCAGAACAACTGGCGAACTTGTTCGTCCAAGCACGATCTGGACTGATCTTACAGGCGTCGCCGTGATCCAAGAGATGCGGCCTCTCCTCATCAGAATGAGTCCCTTCCTCATCGTCATCATCAATACCCTCCAAATATCCCTCATCAATTTCAGGAGAAGGAGACCTGGGGCCCCCGATCCTTAGCGGGGTAACAGCAAGCGGCTCCTGCTCATCAGGATGCGACGGTTCGCCCCCTGGCGCATAAGTACTAGGTCCAGCATCAGCAGAAGACATGACAACAAATACTTAACAAATAAAAGTTGAAAAATTTGTTTGTTTACCTTGGAAAAGTGTTACGCCGAGTAACGCTTTGAAGACTAGAGAGAAGTTTCGTCAAAGAAGGCTAGAGAGAAGAAATTTTTTTGAGAAAGTGAATTTTTGGTGGCCAAAATCAGGGGCTAACTGCTCTATTTATAGAGCAAAGCCCATGAAACGGACCAATCAGGGCGAAGCCCATGAGGCGTCAACCAATCAACGCCGAGCCACGTGTCAAGCATGCAGCCATGAAATGTCAATCGACAAACAGTTACAAAACTTCTTCAACACGCTCCTTGACAGAATGCCAATCGACGTACCTTCTTCAACACGATCCTTGGTATCTACTTGCCAAACGGCCCATTCTCAACAAAGCTTGGCAGCACCGGCTGGGGGCAATCAAAAGCACACGACACTCTCAACCTCGGTCTCGGCCAGCGCCGTTTTCTTTTCCACATTTGATGTCCATTACACATCCATGTGGAGGGGGGATATGATACGGCCTTAGCAGAACCAAGCCGAGAAAGAAGAAGTCGGGGAAGAAATTCAACTTGCGCAGAATACGCTCAACACTCATCGAAGGTTCATACCACGGCATAGACTACGCTGGGGGCAAATTGATGGGGCATATTCTGCACCCGCTGACCGAGTCAACATATTGAGCAAGGTCAAAGACATCCACAGCAAGTCAACGTATTAGACAGCCTAACCGACGAGCCTGTTGGCCTGTCACTTGGGTCTCGGCTAGGCAACCAGACAGCCGGGAGACATATCCGCGTACTCACATCCAAGTCCCCTCGGCATGGAGTCAACCAGCCGGTAGGCTGTCATGGGTCCCTCGGCCGAGGGTAGAACAGTCTTTCCACCTGCTCTGCCACTTGGCCACTACGTGACAAAAGGTGAAAGTCTATAAATACTCCACTTCTCTCATTGAGAAAAGGATCCGAAAATAACCCGAAAACTCACTATTCATCTGGTATTAACTCCCTTATCTCTCTACAATACACTTTGCCAAGTAACACACAACTTAATCCTTTCTAAGTTTACTGACTTGAGCGTCGGAGTGAGTACGCTCGGTACCAAGCCGAGCCCTCAGTTTGTTCATTGTTTCAGGAGAGGTCGAAAGGAAGAGTCAAGCAAAGTCATCATTCTACAAGCTCACGTGGTAACAAATCCTGCTCCGGAATTACACCCGAAACAGGTTATTTAATTGAACGAGAACTCTTTTCAAGCATATATAATATTTTAAAACTTTAGTTTCGAAATTTGAAAAAACAATACTCCGTATTAAATATTTCATTGTTCAATCATTGTTATTAATTACCTTCATCGTTACGAATTACACAAAGTATTGTTTAAAATGATAATATCTGTCTTAATTAAGCATCATGGGTGGAAAAATTAAACAATTAAACGAAAGATTTTTGGGTACTAACAACAAATTATCCAGTATACATAGTATGTACTAATTATACAAGTGAGAGTATATTTAACTTATTTTTATTTTAAGACATTGATATAATGTCATTCACTAGGAGATTTGCTATGAACATGGAATACGGGCAGTAAGGATTATTTGTTCCACTTTTGTGTCACATTTTATGTGTCACCGCACTTATCTTTTGACACGTCACTTGCTGCAAATAAAAAATATGCAACACATATGCTAAAATGTTGATGTGTCAAAATGTGTGGAGAATAAGATACGAAATAAAATACCAAATGGAACAAAGAATCCTTACTGGAACACGGACCAGTTAAAAAGTTGGAATCGAAAAACGTATCACCAGGGTAGGTTCATACTCCCTCCATTCAACTCCACAAGGCCATTATACTTTATCACGTTTGCCAACGCGGCTTTTACTCGGCAAATATCTTTAGTTACGTATTTGCAAAAATTATACAAGTTAGATATTTTTAATGTACTCTTAAAGACGAATCAAATAAGATCTCACATGAATATATTTTCACTTATGTATCGAGAGAAAATTGAAGTTGAATGTTCGCTTGTAAATAGTGTGCAAAAGAAATAATAGCCTTGTGGAGTTGAATGGAGGGAGTATAGTGCAGCTTTTTAATCGAAAGCTATTGTCTATTAGTCAATGGACCATGGTATCATCGCACCGAATAATGCATGGCAGATTGGCAGCATGGAGTTACGTAAAACAGGATTGAGAAAATGCACCATGCAAAAATAGTAAAATGCCTTTTCAAAAGAAAAAAGAAAAAGAAAAGAAATATAGTCGGTAAACGTAAATCAGTGTACTAGAGAAGTCCATAGCCTACGGCCTAGGCCACAGTAATAACTAATAAGTCATCAACTACGTACATGTTTTATCGATTAAATTTTCGTAGATATAAAAAAATTTATCACGTTTTCAATGACTCACAACTTCAGAAAATACACCTTTTTCATAACATATGTTCTCACCAGTGGCGTATCTAGGATTTATTTAGAGGGGTGCAAATTTATATGCTTCTAAAAAAATGAAATATTAATCGAATATTACAAAGTTAGGCGTCTTTTTAATACTGTATGCTGTCAAATTTTCGAATTAATAGCCTCTTTTAAGAGAGAATGATGTATTAATTCAAACAAACTATACTCCCTATATCATATAAAATGGATGATCAAAAACATAACTATTAAAAGATACCAAAACAGACCAATTTAAAGAACACAAATTCTAGAATAAGACGGTCTCAAACTATGAGACGATTCATTTTTATAAAAAAAGTTGTTCATTTAGTGTTAATAAATGAGTTGTCGTTATATATAATGGGATCGTCTCACCGTCTCACAGTCACGGTGAGACGTCTCACAAGAATTATTGTTTACAGAAATACTCCATAAATTCCTCGAATGTCATTTATTTCAATTTGCAACTCCTCGTCTACTGGGTACTTTTCCACACCACTCACTCTATTCTAGGCCCTAGGAAAGATCAAAAATCTTTGATAAATAAAAAAAAGTAAAAATTGCCTACTAAAAGTCTCGAACCGGTGATCTGTTGGATAAAATCCAAGTTTCTAACCATTGCACCATAATAGATCTCAAGTCTTTAGATGTTTCTTTATATATATTAACATTTTTTTCTGAAATCAGGGGGGATGCAAGCGCACCCACTGCACCCCCGTAACGACGCCTCTGGTTCTCACTTCTCAGCGGTCGAGCTAGGGGGATAGACGGATAGTGAGGGCGGCAGGGGCTCGCTTCCTATCGGATAAAAATTTCGGAATTTTAAGTTAAATATTTTGAATTTTTTCCGTGTGTATCTTATAACATTACCCATTCGTCTTTTCTAACTTCGTCACTTTAATTGTTGTATTGCATTAAATAAAGTTTGGAGATGTTAATTAGCATAGCTGATAGCGTGATAGAATGAAAAGTTTTACTTATGATTAGCGCGAAAAAAAAGTAGGATCCTCTTTATTAATAACAGTAAATATTTTTTTTTTAATAGGTTCGAACCTAATTAAATCATCAAATTCCATCTAACATACCGAGCATTTTCTACTTGCATTTTTAGAAGCAAACCATTAATTATAAGATTTTTTTACGTTTTTTCGTCAAAAATCAACTAACTTTTCGATTTGTAAATCAATTTTTATATAATCAGTTAGCTTATCAGCTTCTCAATTTCAACTACCTTTCCAAATTTTAGATTTTCATTTTCATCTACTTTTTTAAATTTCAGGTAATTTTATCAAACAGAGACTTATTACACTTTATTTTAACTGCGAAATTAATATCTCAATTTTTGAGACATTTTTTTATATTGTCCTATATCCCATAACATTTGTGTGTTCTTTTTAAGACCACAAAACAAGTGGTCAAGTGCACTACACACGATCACACGAACAAGGGGCTCAAATATCTTTCCATTTCCACTAAATATTTTATTCACAGGGACTTTTCAATAAATTATAAAATTACAACTAGGCCCTTTTACACTCCTATATAATAGCACCAACCACACTCCCAATTTTTCCAAAAACACAACAAACTCTAGATAGAGAAACACGGTAAAAAAAAGTAAAAAAAAAAAATATATATTCTCTCTCTATTTTTTTTACCGCAAATACATTTTACCCAAAACCCTCAAAATTACCTACATTTAAACAATGGCAACGTCAGTAGACCAACGCCAATATCATCAAACGCCGCCACGCATAAACGGCGTCTTTCGATCCCCATTCACCACCCGCCGTAACTTTACTCGCCCTACAAATGAAGCTCTTTCAAAACCTTACGTTAAATTCCAAGAAAATAATTACGGTAACGGTAAAAAACACGAATCTAGTGGTAGCGGTAGCGATAGTGATGATGACGACAATGACGAAGAAATGATCAACGGTTGGAATGAGTTAATCAAGAAGGGTAATACGGAATTAGAGCCGTCGATTTTAGATAGTCGTGACGAAGGCACGGCGGATCATTGGGTTGAACGTAACCCGTCAATGATCCGCCTTACGGGTAAACACCCGTTTAATTCTGAGCCTCCGTTGACCCGGTTAATGCACCACGGGTTTTTAACTCCAGTCCCGTTACATTACGTTAGGAACCACGGTGCAGTTCCTAACGCAAAGTGGGAGGACTGGAGTTTGGAGATAACCGGGTTGGTTAAGAAACCAACCCGGTTAAGTATGGACCAATTGGTCAATGAGTTCCAGTACCGCGAGTTCCCAGTCACATTGGTATGTGCTGGGAACCGCAGAAAGGAACAAAATATGGTTAGACAAACTATAGGTTTTAATTGGGGGGCCGCCGGCGTATCTACTTCTGTATGGCGTGGCGTCCCCTTAAAGGACGTGCTTAAGAGATGTGGAATTATGGGTTCTAAAAAAGGTGCCCTCAATGTTTGTTTTGAGGGCGCTGAGGACCTGCCTGGAGGTGGCGGGTCCAAGTATGGGACTAGTATTCGTAAAGAATATGCTATGGATTCGGCACGTGACATTATAATTGCGTACATGCAAAATGGCGAAAAATTAAGTCCTGATCATGGATTTCCGGTCCGAATGATTATTCCGGGATGTATCGGTGGACGTATGGTTAAATGGTTGAAAAGAATTATCGTAACTCCTGTTGAGTCCGATAGTTACTACCATTATAAAGATAATCGAGTTTTACCATCTCATGTTGATGCTGAACTTGCAAACGCTGAAGGTACTTTCAAACATTTTGTTAATAAGTAAACAACTTGGTAATTTTGCAGTTAATCTGACTTAAAACCGTCTTAATATGTGATTGTTTGGAAAATGGCAGCATGGTGGTACAAAGGAGAGTACATAATAAATGAGCTGAACATAAACTCGGTGATAACAACGCCGTGCCACGAAGAGATATTGCCGATTAACGCGTGGAGTACGCAACGTCCTTATACGTTGAGGGGTTACGCTTATTCGGGTTTGTTACTTCTTCCTCGATCAGTCATTTCTTTACGTATTTCATTACTTTATTGTATTAGTTATTTTGAAACACAAGTTAAGTCCAATTGTCAATACTAGTATGTTTAAGCAATTAATCGTGCTAATTTTTATATGAGACGGTATTATATCGTAAGTAGAAGGCAAGAGGAAGGTGAAAAGTGAACATATTGACTTTAAAAGAAAGTAGTGGTCTCCGATTCAGAATATGAAAAGTGTGACAAAAGTAATAGGAAAATTGTAAAGTGTATTTTGTGTTTTTTTTTTTTTTTAGTTTCTCATTATAAACTATGGGTGAGAGTGGTATTTTTTAATTTTCAACCATAAGCAATGAACTTTCAAAGGTAGGGAAAACGGGTCAATCGGGTTAGACACATGCTTAGTCATATCGAATATATGATGTTATTTTCGGGTTAAGGTTTTAGTCATTTGCTAGAAATTTAGTTATTTCGACTAAATTAGTCTCACGTGATTCCATGTCCACACATTTTTGCATTTTATGGCTCTTGGTCAGGTCAATTCGAATCTCGACATATTTTGAATGTCACTACAATTGGTTCATATTAATTGAGGTTTATTCTTTCTTATAAAAGTGTTGAAATTCTGTATTGCGTCAATCAAATGCAAGGGTTCTAATAACTAAAGCATCTATACCTCCATAAAAAGGACACTAGCCTAGTCCAAAGTTCAATAGCAATGACCTTGGAGAAAAGTCAATTACTTGAATATGGTTGCATCACAATTCAAACCAATCAATTGAGTAATGAGTTGTAGTCCACCATTAATGATAGAGCGTTATCGGGTAATACTGACAATCGGTGCAATCATCTCACCCTGGTAGCATGAATAACAATAGTTCTAAAACTCGATACCATTCTGTGTGTCTGCGATATCGTCTCATTTTCCGTAGTCCATATTTAGTTTTAGTTTTCTCTCCAAAAAGGGACCCACAATGGATCTTATAGATTAATTAGACTTTAGACCCAGAAAACCCGTGGGACTTAAAAGCTATTGCAAACCTAACGTTTGTTCCTCGCACACTCTCCACTTGCTACATACCTTACTAGTTACTACCTATACCTTTCTTTGTGTGTCAAAGGCCATGTAGTTTCCTTCCACCCAAGGGTCATGTTACCTATATCGTAAACCACTACATGTAATTATTGTTACATGCAATTTTATATAAAAAAAAATTTCAGTTAGGTGGGTACGAATCGTATATCAGGATTTTCATTTACCGACTAAAGTATATACGAATATATAGGCCAGGCCAGTTCACATCAGATCACTTCAGTTTAACAACTAACTATAACTTTAATGTTATCGTTATATCATTCATTTTTTCCGTGTTAATATTAACATATTTACTTGAACAATGTTTATATAGGAGGAGGAAAGAAAGTGACAAGAGTAGAAGTAACAATGGATGGAGGAGAAACATGGCAAGTAGCACAATTAGACATACAAGAGAAAGCAAGTAGATATGGCAAGTATTGGTGTTGGTGTTTTTGGTCATTAGAGGTAGAGGTACTTGATTTACTTGGTGCTAAAGAGATTGCGGTTCGTGCCTGGGATGAAACACTTAATACTCAACCCGAAAAGCTCATTTGGAATGTCATGGTATGTTCAAAATCCCTTTCACGTATTTTGAATAAACGTATTGAAATTGAAGAAGTATATTGTGATTGCACTACTATTACATGGTCCCTCATTTGATCTTTTTGTGTTATATTGTCTAAAATTGGTTGGTTTGGCATTTCTAATACTCCGTATGTGAGTATGGTTGATTTGTCCCTTTATGTGATTGGTCCTACACCTACTTAAACTATATATATTGCCATTGCCCATAGGAAGCTTGTTGCTTTGTTTTTATTCTTTAGTAGAAATTTCCTCAAGTTTTTTTGTCGGATTCACCATCGACGTAAACTAACTTCAATTATAAATCGTCATCCTTTGGCCATGTTTTATACTCTCTATTACTTTTTGTTACAAGCAAGAATAACTGCTAATATAAAAAGGGGAGAGCATGAAATGTTTTAAATTTATGATATGATTATATGAATGATTGGTGGACCTTCTTAGAACTTAAATAACAACAATCTCTAATTAAGAACTTCCGGCGATGGTGGAAAGTGAACACTTTTTCAGCAGCTAAAAAATATCTCCCATTGAATATGTTACATGCATTACAATATTACACATGACTAAACCTTCTTGCCCACCACTTCAACTATCTCCTTTGATTTTTCTTTATGTTTTGTTTTCAACCCTTGTCCCTTGGGTATACAACTATACAAGTGACCATTTCTTATATCACAATTTATGACCCTGTCACCAGCTTGAGACGGAGGAAATATAACCACTTTATGATAAAAAGTAACCACTATCTAATACGGAGTAAATAAGAATTTTTAAATGGTTAATTTTTATAATAAAACCGTCACAAGATAGACCAACTGTTCCAGGACAAAACCCATTGTGTCTCAAAATCAAGTGAACTTTGTATGTAAGTTGTTTACTTCGTCCCTTAACCATGAAATAGCAGTTTTCATCCATGCTCAAGGGAACAGAACAAACTTTTTGGTCTTGTTTACCTCTTTAAAAATATCTACAACAGATAGATTACAAACTATTATTACCTGAATTTATTTGATATAACACCTAATTTTATGTTAAACATACCTCTAGAAGCTAGACTTGAATTGAAGACTTTGATGTGTAAATTCATAAATTATTTATAATAATTAATCTTGCTTAGTTGCTTGATCATAGAAATCACATTTTTCTAATCTATTACATTTATATGTATATACAGGGCATGATGAACAACTGTTGGTTCAGAGTGAAGACCAACGTGTGCAAGCCCCATAAGGGCGAAATCGGTATTGTGTTCGAACACCCAACACAACCCGGTAACAAGCCGGGCGGGTGGATGGCACGTGAGCGCCACCTCGAACTCTCTGTTCCAGGTGGAACTGCATTGAAGCGTACATCATCCACTCCTTTCATGAACACCAACTCAAAAATGTTCTCAATGTCAGAAATAAAGAAGCACAATTCGGCCGAGTCAGCGTGGATCGTCGTACATGGACACGTGTACGATGCCACCCGCTTCCTCAAGGACCACCCTGGTGGGTCCGACAGTATTTTAATAAATGCAGGAACCGATTGTACTGAGGAGTTTGACGCCATCCATTCCGACAAGGCTAAGAAAATGCTCGAAGACTATAGAATTGGCGAGTTGATCACCACGGGGTACCAGTCCGACTCAACGAGTTCATCCCCCGGTAGCTCGGTCCACGGTGGGTCCCTCATGTCTAGCTTAGCACCAATTACGGAAATTGCCCCATTCCGCAATGTAGCCCTGAAAGCACGCGAGAAAATCCCGTGTAAGCTAATCGAAAAAGTCTCACTCTCTCACGACGTGAGGAGGTTCCGATTTGCACTACCCTCCAAGGACCAAGTCCTCGGTCTCCCGTGCGGGAAACACATATTCGTCTGCGCCAGCAGTAACGATAAGCTTATCATGAGAGCGTACACACCTACCAGCACAATAGATGAAGTAGGGTATTTTGACCTAGTTGTCAAAATTTACTTCAAGGACCAACACCCAAGATTCCCAAATGGTGGGGTCATGTCCCAACATTTAGATACTTTACAATTGGGCTCAATCATAGAAGTTAAAGGCCCATTGGGCCACATTGAGTACCTTGGAAAGGGTAACTTCATGGTCCATGAAAAGCCCAAGTATGCTAAAAAATTAGCTATGATCTGTGGGGGAACCGGAATCACCCCAATTTACCAAGTCATGCAAGCTATATTAAAAGATCATGAGGATGAGACGGAGATGCACGTGGTCTACGCTAATCGCACGGAAGAAGATATTTTGTTACGAGACGAACTCGATAAATGGGCCGTTGAGTATAAAGAAAGGGTTAAAGTATGGTATGTAGTGGAAAAAGGAAATGAGGAGTGGAAATATGATGTTGGATTTATTAATGAGAAGATAATTAGAGATCACGTGCCGGAATTTGGTGATGATGTTTTGGTGCTTTGTTGTGGGCCTCCTCCTATGATCCAATTTGCTGTTCAGCCCAATTTGGAGAAATTAGGGTTTGATGTTAAGGAACAATTGTTGATCTTTTGAAAACTTTGCTAAGTTTTCATATGTGTAATGTGTTGATGAAATTATGTGTGTGAAGGAGTTGTTTGTGTTGTAAGTCGGTTTATTTATGTACATATATAAGTGTATAGTTTGTAATTTTCGCATTAAGGAAAGTAGACGGAAGAAATTCCATCGATAAGTTGGTCGGTCAGTGACGTGTTGTAAGAAACGTAGGATTTTAAGAATTTTATTTCGTAAATGACTACGAACTAAGTCTTTTCTCGAATCCTCTATCTTGCTATGTGATTTATGTTTTGATTATAACTTTTCGGTTATATATATGTCCGTGTAATTTGTGAATCATGAGATAGTACACATATAACATTTAGACTGCCTACTAGGTTCAAATAGCATTAATACGATCGAACGACGCTAGAGCGTCAATGTTAGAAGGAAAAACATCGACCCAACTATGACTGGCTACTTGTCATGGTCTAACATGGACAAGCTCATAAGCAACTCTATTATTTACTCCACAATTTAGACAAAAATGGAATTGCAAGGTTGCGATTATAGGTAGACACAGTCCAACAGGTCATATTTTGATAGGTAAATTAACACCTAGGTAGCAGAAGAATGTCTTATGCTTCGATCCTGAAGATAGATTGTTACAAGCCATATTTGATAGCATTTACATCCAATGAAACTCTATTATAATCCGAGTTTGTAGTTTGGAATTTCTTTTTTCCCCTTCTCTTTACCAAAAAAAAAAGGAAGGAAAATGATAATACAACTCAATGAGTTGTATTTAAACATTTAATATTCTTCTATATTTGACATTAATTTAGAAATTAGAGAGTAAATTACACATAAATCAATGCAATTAATGCATATATTAACTCTTTACCCACTAGGTTGTATTTATCATAACCCAAAAAAAAGGAGTTTTGGTATCATATTTTCTTCATTATAAACGTGATCTTTTGAAAGCCGGATTTAATTAACATGCATATTTGAGATTTGAAAAATTCTTGTTTAGATTCAACATCTTGGAACAATATGAATTGAACTCATTCAATAAGAATACAATTAGTTTCCCTAGGTTGAAAAAAAAAAGTAGCTTCCCTAGGTGTAAAGCTAATCAGCAGAATTTTTATTTTTGATAAGGTAAAGAAATTTGGTTAATCGTCAAGTGTAGGAGTGTAGAACCAATCTATTTCATTCTTTCGGATGGATGAGCAAGGCAAGTGAAAGTCATGGACTTTAAAACCACCTTGAAAGAGATGAACAAGAGTGTTTAACGGAAGCCATACAATTATCGACTTTGTTGGCCTCACGGCAACAATGCTTAACTGCCACCTTCTTTAAGAAATTGGAAATTTCAAGAACTACAAATTGGGTCGATACACATATATATCACCTTCAATTATTAAATTCGAAGCTCTAAAAGTCTTTGCAGCTAGAATACCTTCTCTTGGTGCAAGAACTTCTACAACAAGGATGCATTAACCAGACGGAGTCAACATTCAAAGCCTGGTCAACATCTTAAGTTTTAACATAATTACAATCCAGTTGTATCAAGTTTGACCTCTAAAAAGCACGTGGATAGAATCAGTTGCATCAATGGTGATGTATAGTAAATTAGTTACTTTAGGAAATTAAAAAAATCAAGCAAGTTTTTTGAACCACTAAAGATGCTTAAAAAGTTAAAAACATTGCACGTAAGTTCAAATGTTTGCAATGTGTTCCGGGTGTAATTCCAGAGCAGTTATTTGTTACCACCCGTGCTTGTAGAATGACGTCTTTGGTTGAATCCTCCTTGCGGTCTCCTGAAACGATGAACAAACTGAGGGCTCGGCTTTGGACCGAGCGAACTCACTCCGACGCTCAAGTCAGTAAACTTAGAGAGATAAGTTGTTGTTACTTGGTGAAGTATATATTGTAGAGAGATAAGGAAGATATTACCAGATGAATAGTGATTCTTAGGTTAAATTGTGGATCTCCTCCTCAATGAGAGTTGAGGAGTATTTATAGACTTTCACCTTTTGTCACGTAGTGGCCAAGTGGCTAGTAGGTGGAAAGACTGATCTACCCCTCGGCCGAGGGACCCATGGCAGGCCGGCGGGCCCTGTTGACTCACCGCCGAGGGGTCTTGGATATGAGTTCGCGGATGTGTGCATCGGCTAGCCAGTTGCCCCAGCCGGGACCCAAGAGACAGCCGACAGGCTGCGTCGGTAAGTTTGTCGGTTAAGTTTGTCTAAGCCGTTGACTTGCTGTGGATATCTTTGACCTTGCTCAATATGTTGACTGGTCAGCGGGTGCAGAATATGCCCCATCAATTTGCCCCCAGCGTAGTCTATGCCGTGGTATGGGCTCCGATGTATGTTGAGCGTATATTCTGCGCAAGTAAAAATTTCTGCCCCGGCTTCTTCTTCCCCGGCATGGCTCTGCTTAGGCCGTACCATATCCCCCCTCCACATGGATGTGTAATGGACATCAGATGTGGAAAAGAAAGTGGTCTTTGGCCGAGACCGAGGTTGTGAGCGCCGTGTGCTTTTGATTGCCCCACCGGTCTTTGACAAACTTGGTTGATCGTGTGGCCGGCGGAGAACAGATACTTAGGAGTTTGTTGAGGAAGATGAATGGGCAGAGAGATTTGAAGGGGCGTGTTGAAGACGCTTGGTCACTGTTGCATTGATTGACGTTCAACTGTTGCAACGATTGCCATTCCGTGGTTGCATGTCTGACACGTGTCTGTTTGCTGATTGGCTGGCGTTTCATGGGCTGTGCCCTGATTGATCCTTCTTCATGGGCCTTCCCCTATAAATAGGGCAGTTAATCCCTGAAATTGGGCACCAATTTCATTTTCTCAAAAATTTTCTTCTTTCTAGCCCTCTTTGACGAAACTTCTCTCTAGCTTTCAGAATCATTACTCCGGCGTAGCATTTTTCTTCAAGGTAAACAAATTTTCTCTTTTTAACTTGTAAGTTTTATTGTAAACATGTCTTCTGCTAGTGCCGGACCTAGTAAGCCTGCGCCGGGGGGTTCCCCGTTGCGTATTGATGAGGAGGAGATACTAAACGGCATCCCGATAAGGTTTGGGGGCCTTAGGTCTCCGTCTCCCGAAATCGATCCAAAAGCTTTGGAGGGTTGGGAGGATGATGATGTTGATGATGACTGTGAGGAAAGGATTCCTTGTGGTGAAGAGAGGCCGCACATCCCGGATCACGGCGAGGCCTGCATGACTGGTCCTGACCGTGCCTGGACCAATAAATTCGCCAGTTGTTCCGGTGGAACTCTTTTCGAGGGTCATTTCTACTTCGGTGAGGGGTACAAAATTGTTATCCCTGGGGAGGGTCAGGCGGTCTGTTGCCCTCTTCCGGGTCATATCGGCGTATATATCAGGCACCTGGAGTATGGGCTCCGGTTTCCTTTGAATAAATACGTCACGGCCATCATCAAAGCTATGAACGTCGCCGTGGCTCAACTGCATCCGTTGGCCATTAGGACGATAGTTGGCTTCGTGTGGCTCTGTCATTTTTAAGGGGGAGGTACCTACAGTTAACTTATTCCGCCGGCTTCATCATCTTCGGGCATCGACCCCCGGTAAGGTGGGGTGGTACAGCGTGCAGATGGAGCCGGGCGTCCTCTCTGTTGATAAGCTTTCTTCTTGCAAGGACTGGAAGGGGCGGTGGGTGTATGTCGAAGTGCCGGATGACTATCCGCTGCCCCGGTCCTTCCAGCACCAAGTCAACTTGCGGTGCGAGAGTAAGAGGGAGCGTGAAAAATGGGTCTCCCAGAGTAAGCTCAAGATGGATGCCAGTAGGGTTCCTCTTGGTGCGGATGAGGAGCGGGCGATGCACTGTTGTTTGATCTTTGAGAAGGGATGGGTGCCCCGACTCGGATTATTCTTCGGGATGAATCGCTTTGCCGCGCGTCGGCCTCATACCGGCCCTCAACCGGGGTGAGTAAGGTCGGTGTGAGGCCCATCTTTGCCTGTTACGCTCCTGTTTTTATAGCTTTGTTTTACTTCTTTTATGTAACTCTTGTCTGGTTTCTTGCAGACCGGTTTGGCCAGGATCTGTCTGAGAGGACCTTGAAGAGGTTAGGGCTTGATAAGGACGGGAACGTCGTTGAGCGGCACCCTTAGGGCCGACGCGCGTGATCGTAGGCGGCTCCCAACGAACTTATGGACAAGCGCAAACAAGGCACTTTGGATCCGCCGTGGCTCAAGCGCGGGTTCTCGGAGGCGTGCCGAAGAGAAAACCGAAAGCGGCGTCCACGTTGGCGACGGCGTCAATCCCAACTCCCTCTTCAACCCCCACGGCCCAGAAGGAGCATGTGGAGGTCATCGATGTCTCCGAGGAGGTGGTGACCGTTGCGAAGGGCCCTCCTCCTCCGAAGAAGAGAAAAGAGCCACTACCGGCTTCTACCGTTCCGGGAAAAGAAAGATTCACCCGGTCCTCCATCTAAGAGGGTCCAGACTGGTACGGACCTAACCCGTGGTTGGACTTAGCTGGTTCATTATGCATTCCCGATGACGAGACTCTCGATGTGTCAATGAATGTTGACATGGATGCGTTGTGTGAATTTTTTGTAGATCCGCCGTCGGCGGCCGCCGTTCTTCGAACGGCAATTAGAGAAGCGACTGAGAAGGCGGGTGATAGAAATGTCACCGTTGACTCCTTACTCCGGAAGGTTCCCCCGCCGAGCTTGTGGCGGAGGGTACAAGAATATACAAGAGGTTGGCGAAGTGGACTCAACTAGCCGGCTCCCACATTATGGAGCAAGAAAAGGTCGTGGCCCAAGCTGGGCCATTGATCGAACGGCTTAAACTTGATCTTTCCGCTGCAAAGGGAGAATCCGGGAAGGCTAAGCTTGACCTCCTTCTTTGCTCGGAAGCGTGCGGAGGAAGGCGAGAAGCGCCCTCGGCCGAGAGGGCCAAAGTTGAGGCTGCGATGCCACCTCTGCCCGATTCTTTGGAGGAGCGGGACAGGTATAAGGGCGATTCTGACGCCGTTGTTGCCAAGAGGGACGAATGGAAAGATCTGTATTTGTCCCAGTCGGAGGCACATAGGGATACAAGGGATATCCTTGCCCAAAGGGAGAAAGATATCGAGATGCTTCAAACCGAGATCATCCCTAACATGTGCGCTCAATTCCGGGATCAGGCCGAGGAAGCGACTAGGGAGGCAATCAAGAAGCTCATTCCTGAAGGCTCCTTCCCGTGGGAAAAATTTGAACAGCTTCTGGATGAGATGGCCGATGCCGCGGAAAAAGCGGCTGCGGAAAAGGCGGAGGCGGCGAAGGCGGCTCAGATAGCCGAGGCCAAGGCGACCTACGATGCAAAGGTGAAAGAGGCCGAAGAGGAGGCTGAGAGGCTAAAGGCACGTGAAAATGACGAGCCCTCCTCTGGGCCGGCCACCGAAAGATGATCTTGCTGCTGATGATCTGCTGTAGATGGGAGGGCGACAACTAGCATAGGGAGACGGGCGGTCGTCACCAGACTCACCCGGCATCTCGGATAGCTGTAGCTGTTCGGGGGCTAACTATTGAGCCTTTCCTCCCTGCCATCTTTTGGCGCCTCAAATTATCATGTCTGTAACCTTTTGCTTTTCTTTTCCTTGTTTTATGTAAAACTTTGGTAGGTTGCGTTTTGGCTTATCACTATGGGGACGGCCGTCGTCTGTATTCTCCTCACTTGTAACCCGTTATCATTTTTAATAAAAGTTTGCTTGTTTTGCCTCTGGCTTGGCCGAGGTCTTTTCTTGTCTTCTTGCGTTATTAATTGAGCGCTTTTTCATTTTTACCTTCGGCTTAGCCGAGGCAGCTAGAATGCGTATCTCAACTGCGTTTAACGTCTTTTTCTTGAACATGTTAGCGTGTTGGTCGCTTCCTCTTTCACTCTCGGTCTAGCCGAGGCGTCGGATTTGCGCTTCCCAACCGCCGTTGTGAACATGTTAGCGTGTCGACCGTTGTGTCCGCTGCCAGGCCTTCGGTGGGCCGAGGCGACTAGAGGTTACTGGCGCGACAACAGATATATTGACGTATCGACCGTTGTGTCCCCGCCAGGCCTTCGGCGACCGAGGCGACTAGGGGTTACGGCGCGACAAAGCGTTCTTTGGCGTATCGACCGTTGTGTCCCCCGCCAGGCCTTCGGTTGGCCGAGGCGACTAGGGGTTACGGCGCGACAAGCGTTCTTGGGGTGACTGCCCGGCTTGGGCCGTGGCGTCTACCTCGATATGACTGCGGAGGGGATAAACACTTTGATGGAAAAATTGGGTGATCTTCATTAGATGTAAACATGCGTTGGAGTGACAACAATTGTTTTGGACACCTCCGCCGCTACACAAAGTATTTCCTGAGATTGTCAGTGTTCCAATGGCTCATCAGAGGCACACCCTCCATGTCGGTCAGCCGGTATGTACCCGGCCTCATTTCTTCAACCACTTTGTAGGGACCCTCCCAGTTGGCCGTTAGTTTACCATGAATGTTTCCTTTGTTGGTGGCGGCCGACTTTCTTAGGACTAGATCCCCTACTTTCAAGTCCCTTTTGTGGACTCTTCGGTTGTAAGCTCTTCTCATTCGGTTTTGGTATCTTTGCCAAGTTGAGGCGTCTTGTATCTCGGCTTTCTTCGACCAGGTCTAGGGAGGTTCTTAAGCCTTCCTCATTTTCAATCGGGTTAAAGGTGGCCGTTCTGAATGTCGGCACCGTTGCTTCAATTGGCGGGGCGCCGGACCGTAGACTAAGTGGAACGGATTGTGCACCCGTTGCTTCTTTCTCCGTGGTTCGCAGGGACCACATGACGCCGGGTAGTTCATCGGCCCATCTTCCCTTTAGGTCTTCAACTGTCTTCTTCAAACCGTTGAGGATTGTTTTATTGGCCGCCTCCGCCTGTACATTGCTCTGTGGGTGACAGACGGAGGAGTATGCAAATTTGATACCAAGTTCCTCCAGCCAGCTCATTATTGTGTCACTCCAAAACTCTCGGCCGTGGTCGAATACCATGACTTGGGGTAACCCAAAACGAGTTATGACATTTTCCCAGATTACCTTTCTTACGGCTGCCGTCGTCTTTGCAGGTACCGCTACAGCTTCAACCCATTTGGTGAAGTAGTCAACGGCGACAATTAAGAACTTTCTTCCGCCGGATGCCGTTGGAAATGGCCCTAGTAGATCCATCCCCCACTGTGCGAAAGGAAGGGGATTAAGTACCGGCTGCAGGTCTCGGGATGGCGCATGTATCACCGGAGCATGCATTTGACAGTTGTTGCACTTTTTGGTCTTGGCTCTGGAATCCGCAAGCATGGTGGGCCAGAAGTAGCCGGCTCGGAGAGCTTTGTGGGCTAGTGTTCTTGCCCCCATGTGAT
This sequence comes from Silene latifolia, assembly GCF_048544455.1. NCBI lineage: Eukaryota > Viridiplantae > Streptophyta > Magnoliopsida > Caryophyllales > Caryophyllaceae > Silene > Silene latifolia. The sequence goes on along the minus strand of NC_133535.1, from coordinate 6,170,767 downwards.
GGCCGCAGATGCCTTCGTGAATTTCTGTCAGTATTAGCTCCGCGTCGGCTGGACCGACGCACTTCAAGAGTGGCCTCGTCGCGGACCTCCTGTACAATTCCCCTTCAAACACCAAGTACCTTGCTGCGAACCTCTTTATCTTCTGCGAGAGACTGCGGTCCTTCGGTAGTTCATTTGTCAATTTGTATTTCATTATCGGAGTCATCCACGTTGTCTCGGTCTCTATGTTACCCACCATGCCGACGGCCTCAGTAATGCTCTTGGCATTCCTGATGTCCACCAGCACGGTTCGGCTGACATTCTTGATGGTTTAACTGGCGAGCTTTGAGAGAGCGTCGGCTCGATTGTTCTCAGACCTGGGAATGCATTGTATCTGAAAAGATTTCAACTTTGAGGTGTCAGCTTTTACCCTTTCCAGGTATCTTACCATTCCGTCGTCTCGAGTCTCGTACTCTCCTCTGATTTGATTAGCCACTAAAGGTGAATCTGTTTTCAAAATGATGTGCTCCGCCCCTGCGGCCTTAGCTAGCTCGACTCCGGTTATCACCGCCTCGTATTCGGATTCGTTGTTTGAGGCCGAGAAGGTAAATTTCAAGGCGTACTCGAACTCGTCTCCGTTTGGGCTGATGATAAGTATGCCGGCTCCTGAGCTGTTCGTCGTTGAGGACCCGTCGGTGTATACCTCCCATACTCCGAGGTTTTGCTCTTCTTGGTATGTGCATTCGGCCAGAAATGCGCGTCTGTCCCTTTATCGAGGGCATCGGCTTGTCTTGAATGCCGGCCGGATAGCTCTCTCGCCCATTTGATGAGCCTGCCGGATTGCTCAAATTTTTCCAATGCTTTCTCCAATGGCTGGTCGGTTAGGACCGTCACGGGATGTGCGTCGAAGTAGGGTTTTATTTTCCTTGCAGCGACGACGACAGCAAAGGCTGCTTTTTCAATCAGCGGGTAATTTCTCTCGGCGGGCAACAATGAATGGTCGACAAAGTAGATTGGTGTCTCTTGCTTGTCCTCTTCTCGACGATCACGCACCGACCGTGGCCGAGGTAATCGCTATGTACTGGATATAGCGTCTCCCCAAAGATCGGCCTGGACGGGGTTGGGAGAGTCGAAGATGAGCTTTCGTTGTTTGAAAGCCGTGCTCGCTCCTCCCCACCGAAGTCTTTATTCCCCTTCAACACCTTGAAGAATGGGGTGCTCTTGTCGGCTGACCGAGAGATGAAACGGGCTCGAGCCGCCATCCTCCCGGTCAGCATCATAACCTCTTTTCGATTCCTCGGCTCCGGCAGGTCTAGGATTGCCTGGACTTTGTCTGGATTGGCATCAATTCCCCTGGCGCTGACAAGTACGCCGAGGAACTTACCTGCCCGGACACCGAAGTTGCATTTCATTGGGTTGAGCTTCATCTTGTATTTCCTTAGTGAACAAAATGTCTCGTGTAAATCGGCTAAGTGCTCGCTGTCAGACTTGCTTTTCACAATAGCATCGTCGACGTAAGTCTCAATGTTTCGCCCTTTTTGATTTTGGAACACTTTGTCCACCAGTCTTGTGTAAGTTGCACCGGCGTTCTTCAAACCAAACGGCATCATTTTGTACATGTATGTGCCGTTAGCAGTGATGAATGCGCATTTAGGCATGTCTTCCTCGGCCATGAACACTTGATGATACCCTGAGAAGGCGTCCAGCAGGCTCAGCATAGTGTAGCCTGCCGTCGCGTCGATTAAACTATCTATTCGAGGCAAGGGATCACAATCTTTGGGGCATGCTTTATTAAGATTGGTAAAATCCACGCACATCCTCCATGCCCCCGATGATTTCCTCACCATTACAACATTAGCTAACCACTCAGGATAGGTACAAGGCATGATAAAGCCCGCCGCTAGTAATTTATCTACCTCGGCTTTGATGGCCTCATCCTTCTCGGCTGAGGAGTTCCTCATCCTTTGCTTGACAGGGCGAGCGATGGGGAGTACGTTTAGCTTGTGAACAATTACCTCCCGGCTCACGCCTGGCATTTCGGCCGCTGAGTAGGCGAAGACGTCTTTGTTCTTCCTTAGCAGATCTAGGAGGGCGGCTCTGAATTTTGGCTCCAGGTTAACACCGATAGTTACGGTGCGGCCTGTGTAACACCCGCGAATTTCCCACTTTTAACATTTATGATTTAATTAACCGTTCTCTTATTTTATTTATATTTTAAATTATTTAACTTAATTATTAATTTTATTTTAAACAAGATTTTTATAAAAACTATATTTTTATAAGCCTGTTTATATAAAAATATATTTTGTTAGTCGAACAGGATAGTAACGATAATATTAATATCAGAAAAGTTTCGTCTTAAATTGTAATAGGTTTGAGACGTACTCCCGTCTAGTATAAGACCGTCACATTTTCATTTTGAAGCTAATTTATCCGAACTAATCCGATTCCTACTACACACACTCACACTCACCTTATCTCTAATTAAAATATAATTATAATTATAATTTTTATTATTATTATTATTATTATTATTATTATTATTATTATTATTATTATTATTATAATACCCCACCACTCCTGTTACTCACTTTTTCCCCCGTCCCTTTTCTTTTGTTATAGAGCAACAACAGCAACGACATAAAGGAGCTTCAAACTCCATTTTTTCGAGCTTAAACCTCAGATCCCGCCTCCGTTTCTTAACCAAATTCGATTTATTTTACACCAATAGCTTCCCCATCTCATCCTCTTTCTTTATATGTAAGAAAGGCCCAAGCTTTGATCCTATTTCAATTCAGCCGACTTACTAAGGATTCGGATTTGGTCTACTTCCTTTCATTTTTGGGTTTAAGATCATCCTTGGGCGATTCCTCTGTCGTTTAGGAGAGCAAAAAGGTAACGGTGATAGGTTACTCGACATTATGTCAAGATTATGTGTTCATGTGAATCGTTTATTTCATATGTATGTTTGTATGCTGTTTATCTTGCTCCCTTATTGTGTTTACTTGAAGAAAAATCGAGCCTTTAGCTCCATGGCTAGTTACTTGTATAAGTTGATTGTTGTTGTGGTAATAATGGTCGAAATTGGACGGTTCTGTATTGCGTTTTCGGGACTGTTTTTAGCCGTAAAAATGGTGATTTAAGGACTGTTTTGGAATACCATCTTTGGTCTGGTTGGTATAGTGTTGTGGTCAGTCGGAATGGAGGTATTAAAAGCCGAAATTGAGGCGGATACATGTCGAGTTTAGAGGACGGGTTGTATGTATTTTAGGACTGTATAATGCTATTTTGGGACTGTTTTAATGCGGAAATTTGTCTCAGTTATGAGCTGTTTTGTTTCATGGTAATTCCGAGTATTGTTGGACATTGTTTGGTCGTTGTTATTCAGGGATTTACTGGGTTTAGTTTCCGCCTTAACCTTGCCTCATGAGTCGTCTTAAAACGGGTTAGAAGTGGACTGTTTTAGTGCTGAAATTGGATGGTAAAATACGGTTGTTGGGATTGTCTTGGTACCATTCTTGGTACGGTTTTATACAGTGTCTTTGACCTGTTTTGGACCGCCGTGGAGGTGCTATTTTAGGGCGTCATAATCGGTGATTGTGGGCAATCAAATGGTAGCTATGTCGGGGCCGCTGCTCGCTTGACTTCTTTGTGGGCGGCACGGCGTGCCGTGCCTTAGCAGCCGTGTTAGCGGTCTTTGCAATGCGGCTGTTTTGCCCCGCAATCGGGCGGTTCAAGGCTGCATTGGTCGCTTTACACGGCCGTAATCGGTCTATTTTGCAGGTTGGTCATGTCTAGTTGTGAGTCGTGTATAGGGCTGTACAAATGACACCCTTGAGTCGTGTTTGGGTGCTGTCCAAAAAGGGTCTTTGAGTCGTGATTAATGATTGTCTCGGCATAAGTTGGTTCATTTGAATTATTTTAATTCCGTCTCATGCTTTATATAACTTAATTCGTTAAATATCGTTCATTCACATATTTTTCTCACATTAATCATAAAAGTGGAATTTAGTATTTATTCATGTCAAAATTCGATGAAATGTCTCACTTACCTATAATACGAATTTTAAATCCGTTCATTCTCATTTATCTATCGTACTTCAAATATGAGTGAATTATTCAACTTATTTAATTAAATTGAGTCATTTATAATTGGATGCTTGTTTTGCTTATTATAAATGGTTCACCTCCGTTTGTTTACATTTTTATTCAAGTGACAATTATTGAAGAAATGGGTTACTTATTCATATTCGTGATTAGGATTTGGCATGAAATGTCTCACTTGGATTATCATCGGTTCATGCTGTAGTAGTCTCTTTCCAAGTTGATTCGTATCGCTTGGTTGAGTCGTATTCTTATGATATATCTTTACGCCTTACTTGTGACGTTCGCAAGTATTGGTTTACGCCGCTCTCGTGCCGTTCGGGAGTTGGTTGATTTATGTTTTTCCGCCCCTTTCGGATGTTTGCCGATTGCGGGTTACCTCATATCGTATTCGGTGACAATGCCTTTATGCTATACATTTTGCTTGACTTGTCTTTACGCCTCTTTCGGATCGTTTCACGGTTGTGGGTTTAGCTCATATTTTCCGCCTCTTTCGGATGTTTCGCCGATTGTGGGTTCTCGACTTCCGTTCGTCGATCGAGTCTTGGATGCGGACTGTTCGCCGCATGTCGAATCGGGGACCGTTACGCCCGAGAGTCTCGGCGATTTAGACTAGGATCGAGTCTTGGGAGTACCATTGTCGTCCTACCGGGGGAATTATATATTGATATATGAGTAGTAAAGGTCTTGCTTGGTTATAGATATTGGTATTTGTCTTTCCAGGCAAGAGTTATGCCTTGTGTTGTTTGTCTTGGTCCTATCGGATACTAGGGGTGAGCTATAAGCCCTCTAGTTGCGATATGATCGTCGGGATTGATGTTCCCATCCGTTCTTATGGTGAGATGCAAGCCATAAGTATGAATGTGACATTAGTAGCCACGTCCGTGCAATGTTTTCTAAGTGGTTTTCCAAATAATGGCTACGGTTTCTATTCTTGTAATTTGCATTGGTTGATCCCTTACTTAATTGCTTCACATGATTTAGATTCTAATCTCATATCTATGTTGTAATTCCTTGAAATGCGTACTTTTGCATAAATGACCGTATTCTTGTCTTTCATATTATTTAATGGTCTCACGTGAACAGTTGAATCTTTATTATGCTAATGTTGGCCTATCTTGTTCCATCTCAATTATTTGCCATGTTTACATATAAACTTGATATTCTTATCTTTGTATGTATCTTATATGACTTACCTGCTTTAGTTCCTTGTTATGTTCGTTTTGACATTTTGTGGCTGGGAGAACCTTGAGTTACTCCCCACTGACTGTGGCGTTCATGTTTACATGAATGACAGGTTTTAGTTGGTGCATCTATGGGGTGAAGACATGTGTGAGCTAGCGAGCACTTTGGCCTAGAAGTTGGTTTCTTAGAATTGTTTAGACTCACCTTTTATTGTATTGTCATTCGAGGGATATATTTTCCCTCACCTTTGACTATCACGTTTGTATAATTTAAACTTTATTTCCGCATTCTTTATTTGTGTTTTGTATTTTAATGAACCCGCGCTTTGAATTTTAAAAGTTCCAAAAATTTCCTATTTTCCGCTTGAATTTATAAGTTTTATTTTCCGCTTTATCGCGGGGTGTCACAGTTGGTATCAGAGCCTATGTTGCTCCCGACGCACACACGTGTACCCCAAATTTAAATTCGAACTTGACCTCAAATAACGAATGAGAGATGGGTAGACTTAAGGACCTAAGGTGGTAGTCTGTAATGTGTTTGCTCTTTGTTAGGTTCTAACATGTTTGTTGATTGTCATTTAATAATTGTTGTGCCCTTGGAACAATAACCGTAAACCTACCAACGTGAAGAACAAGATTTGGTGCCTATAACCAAGGATTGAAGATTTGTTCAACCTTTGAAGAATGCTTCTACTTCCTCGAAGATGTTTCTCATTCTTGGTGTATCTTGCCTTTTTCCTTGTCTCTTGGTGCTTATCCTTCTTCTAAACTCTCTTCTGTTTTACCGTGAAAGCTACTCTTGTACCCTAACTCGTGCTTTGTCCCTTACTTATCCTTCCTTAACGCCTTTTGATGGTACTCTTTCTATTGAGGAATGTTGACCTTGGTTGGAAAATTTGACTTTTGAGGAGTTTGTTTGTGGTTAACCCATAACCTAGTTTTGGGAGGATTTGATGTTGGAAAGACTTAGGTAGTGTGATGAGACTAAGCTACATTGTTGAGAAGTCTTTGTTGACCCTATGGTTTTAGAAACTTTGTGGTGGCATTGAGTACTTGAGATGATGGGATGATGTTGTAGTCGAGTGTAGTTCCGCTTTTGGGAATCCGTAATAAGTAAAGCATAGAAGGACTCGAGATCCTATTGATTTGGCAAAGTTGAGTGTTTATGATCTTTCTAAAAAAAAAAGTGTAATAGAGTGGACTTTCATGAAAGAAGACTTTGGGTTGGCAGGTTATACCTTGTTTTGAAATGAGAACCTTGTGGAATTTTTGAGGAACTTTTTCTGGGAATTTAGAGCTTGGAATTAGGATCCTTGATTGAGAATTTTACCATTTTGGGAAACCCTTGGTTGACACTAGTTGTATATGAGTATAGCTTTGTTGGAAACTGTGACTTTGATCTTATGGAAGTTGTTTGTGGATGTTTGAGGATTTGGAGTGATGGGATTACACTCGTAGTGGAGTGCCTTGTTTCATGGAATTGCTTAGGGTGAAGTAACATAAGTGATTTGAGGAAATCCTTGGAAGTGTTGTGATTATAAGCTTTGTGGTTAGGGAGCTTTCAGGACCATTTGGATGATGTTGTTGTTTGAGATATGAGTTCCTGGCGTTTCCTTGTTGTCTAATTCATCTTCTTCTGTGACCATAAGCGTTACCGTTCATACCCCATCTCCTCGCTTCATCATGCTACTCCTTACAATTTGATGTTGGTAATCTATAAAACTCTATCGTTGATATCCTTCTGGATTTGACTTCGAATCTTATCCCTATGAAATTCATCACAGCTCTTTTGATTAGTTAAGTTTGAACTCTCTTAGTGTACCTGGTATTTATGAGGTCTAAGTTACTTTTCTTTTGACCAATTTCTAAACTTTTCAAGCTACCATTTTTGGTTCGTTGTTAAAAATCTATATTACTCTTGCCAAACTTTACCTATTTTAAACGGTTTGAAATTGAAAATTTGATTTAGTTCCCTATTTGGTCTCTGAGTATAAACACGTTTATCATAATTTTAATTGCTAAATCCGAGATTTCATTAAATTTTATCCAATTTCTGTTAACTTTGATCTATTTTTTTTATGCTTTCTTTGTCAAGGTTTGATGTTATCTTTTCACAAGCTTGACTCTTTGTTGACTTTAAAAGTGAAACTTCTATTTCTATTGTGGCTTTTGCAAAAGAAAATTTGAGTAAATTACCTTTCTCTTTTGATTTTAACGTTGACCGGATGTCAGAACTCGTTATTAGAGACGTTTAATAACTTGTTCTACGCTTGTCGGCGGATGATTTATGCTTTAAACTTGTCTTTGACTTGGAAAGTTAGCGTTCTTGTGTGCACGACAAGAGCAATTTCGTTCCATGAATGAGACTTACACATTTGAAAGCTCTCCTTTAATGTTTTGAAAGTGTTTTGATTTGGATTTATACAAATGATTTGCCTTTCGACTTGGTTCTGTCGGAAAAATTTCAGTTGAAACTTTTTAAAGAATTTTAATTCCTACAAGTAACCTTTTAAATGTTTTGGTTACCGATTCCAATTCCAGTTTCATTTTATATAGTCTTTCATTTCTACTTTCAAGTTTCGAGGACGAAACTTTTTAAAAGATGGGGTGATTGTAACACCCGCGAATTTCCCACTTTTAACATTTATGATTTAATTAACCGTTCTCTTATTTTATTTATATTTTAAATTATTTAACTTAATTATTAATTTTATTTTAAACAAGATTTTTATAAAAACTATATTTTTATAAGCCTGTTTATATAAAAATATATTTTGTTAGTCGAACAGGATAGTAACGATAATATTAATATCAGAAAAGTTTCGTCTTAAATTGTAATAGGTTTGAGACGTACTCCCGTCTAGTATAAGACCGTCACATTTTCATTTTGAAGCTAATTTATCCGAACTAATCCGATTCCTACTACACACACTCACACTCACCTTATCTCTAATTAAAATATAATTATAATTTTTATTATTATTATTATTATTATTATTATTATTATAATACCCCACCACTCCTGTTACTCACTTTTTCCCCCGTCCCTTTTCTTTTGTTATAGAGCAACAACAGCAACGACATAAAGGAGCTTCAAACTCCATTTTTTCGAGCTTAAACCTCAGATCCCGCCTCCGTTTCTTAACCAAATTCGATTTATTTTACACCAATAGCTTCCCCATCTCATCCTCTTTCTTTATATGTAAGAAAGGCCCAAGCTTTGATCCTATTTCAATTCAGCCGGCTTACTAAGGATTCGGATTTGGTCTACTTCCTTTCATTTTTGGGTTTAAGATCATCCTTGGGCGATTCCTCTGTCGTTTAGGAGAGCAAAAAGGTAACGGTGATAGGTTACTCGACATTATGTCAAGATTATGTGTTCATGTGAATCGTTTATTTCATATGTATGTTTGTATGCTGTTTATCTTGCTCCCTTATTGTGTTTACTTGAAGAAAAATCGAGGCTTTAGCTCCATGGCTAGTTACTTGTATAAGTTGATTATTGTTGTGGTAATAATGGTCGAAATTGGACGGTTCTGTATTGCGTTTTCGGGACTGTTTTTAGCCGTAAAAATGGTGATTTAAGGACTGTTTTGGAATACCATCTTTGGTCTGGTTGGTATAGTGTTGTGGTCAGTCGGAATGGAGGTATTAAAAGCCGAAATTGAGGCGGATACATGTCGAGTTTAGAGGACGGGTTGTATGTATTTTAGGACTGTTTTGAGTCGTTTTGTGCAGGTCACTCAGGGACTGTATAATGCTATTTTGGGACTGTTTTAATGCGGAAATTTGTCTCAGTTATGAGCTGTTTTGTTTCATGGTAATTCCGAGTATTGTTGGACATTGTTTGGTCGTTGTTATTCAGGGATTTACTGGGTTTAGTTTCCGCCTTAACCTTGCCTCATGAGTCGTCTTAAAACGGGTTAGAAGTGGACTGTTTTAGTGCTGAAATTGGATGGTAAAATACGGTTGTTGGGATTGTCTTGGTACCATTCTTGGTACGGTTTTTATCTGATGTCTTTGACTGTTTTGGACCGCCGTGGAGGTGCTATTTTAGGGCGTCATAATCGGTGATTGTGGGCAATCAAATGGTAGCTATGTCGGGGCTGCTCGCGCTTTTTGTGGAACGGCACGGCGTGCCTTAGTGGCCGTGTTAGCGGTCTTTTGCAATGCGGCTGTTTTGCCCCCGCAATCGGGCGGTTCAAGGCTGCATTGGCTCGCTTTACACGGCCGTAATCGGTCTATTTTGCGGGTTGGTCATGTCTAGTTGTGAGTCGTGTATAGGGTTTGTACAAATGACACCCTTGAGTCGTGTTTGGGTGCTGTCCAAAAAGGGTCTTTGAGTCGTGTTTAATGATTGTCTCGGCATAAGTTGGTTCATTTGAATTATTTTAATTCCGTCTCATGCTTTATATAACTTAATTCGTTAAATATCGTTCATTCACATATTTTTCTCACATTAATCATAAAAGTGGAATTTAGTATTTATTCATGTCAAAATTCGATGAAATGTCTCACTTACCTATAATACGAATTTTAAATCCGTTCATTCTCATTTATCTATCGTACTTCAAATATGAGTGAATTATTCAACTTATTTAATTAAATTGAGTCATTTATAATTGGATGCTTGTTTTGCTTATTATAAATGGTTCACCTCCGTTTGTTTACATTTTTATTCAAGTGACAATTATTGAAGAAATGGGTTACTTATTCATATTCGTGATTAGGATTTGGCATGAAATGTCTCACTTGGATTATCATCGGTTCATCTTTGTAGTAGTCTCTTTCCAAGTTGATTCGTATCGCTTGGTTGAGTCGTATTCTTATGATATATCTTTACGCCTTACTTGTGACGTTCGCAAGTATTGGTTTACGCCGCTCTCGTGCCGTTAGGGAGTTGGTTGATTTATGTTTTTCCCGCCCCTTTCGGATGTTTCTGCGCGATTGCGGGTTACCTCATATCGTATTCTCGTGACAATGCCTTTATGCTATACATTTTGCTTGACTTGTCTTTACGCCTCTTTCGGACTTTTTGCGGTTGTGGGTTTAGCTCATATTTTCCGCCTCTTTCGGACTGTTCGCCGATTGTGGGTTCTCGACTTCCGTTCGTCGATCGAGTCTTGGATGCGGACTTTCGCCGCATGTCGAATCGGGGACCGTTCGCCCGAGAGTCGGCGATTTAGACTAGGACCGAGTCTTGGGAGTACCATTGTCGTCCTACCAGGGGAATTATATATTGATATATGAGTAGTAAAGGTCTTGCTTGGTTATAGATATTGGTATTTGTCTTTCCAGGCAAGAGTTATGCCTTGTGTTGTTTGTCTTGGTCCTATCGGATACTAGGGGTGAGCTATAAGCCCTCTAGTTGCGATATGATCGTCGGGATTGATGTTCCCATCCGTTCTTATGGTGAGATGCAAGCCATAAGTATGAATGTGACATTAGTAGCCACGTCCGTGCAATGTTTTCTAAGTGGTTTTCCAAATAATGGCTACGGTTTCTATTCTTGTAATTTGCATTGGTTGATCCCTTACTTAATTGCTTCACATGATTTAGATTCTAATCTCATATCTATGTTGTAATTCCTTGAAATGCGTACTTTTGCATAAATGACCGTATTCTTGTCTTTCATATTATTTAATGGTCTCACGTGAACAGTTGAATCTTTATTATGCTAATGTTGGCCTATCTTGTTCCATCTCAATTATTTGCCATGTTTACATATAAACTTGATATTCTTATCTTTGTATGTATCTTATATGACTTACCTGCTTTAGTTCCTTGTTATGTTCGTTTTGACATTTTGTGGCTGGGAGAACCTTGAGTTACTCCCCACTGACTGTGGCGTTCATGTTTACATGAATGACAGGTTTTAGTTGGTGCATCTATGGGGTGAAGACATGTGTGAGCTAGCGAGCACTTTGGCCTAGAAGTTGGTTTCTTAGAATTGTTTAGACTCACCTTTTATTGTATTGTCATTCGAGGGATATATTTTCCCTCACCTTTGACTATCACGTTTGTATAATTTAAACTTTATTTCCGCATTCTTTATTTGTGTTTTGTATTTTAATGAACCCGCGCTTTGAATTTTAAAAGTTCCAAAAATTTCCTATTTTCCGCTTGAATTTATAAGTTTTATTTTCCGCTTTATCGCGGGGTGTCACAGCCTGGGTCAATCTCCACCTCTTCGGTCTCCGCTCCTTCGACCATGCCGACGGTGGTATCCATGCGTTCGCCCTCCTGTTGCAAGGATGGGCTCTTCCCCTTCTCTGACTTCTTCGCCACTTTAAAGGATTGCATGTTGCACCCTCTGGTGGACACTTGGACATTGACCACTTCGTCCTTTTCGTTCTTTGAGACGAGCTTATGCGCTTCCCCCCGGTCCGAGACATACATCAATGTCAGAGCCCGGATGGACATTACTGCATCGGCCTCGCTCAGGGTGACTCGGCCTATGAGAACGTTGTAGGCGGACGAGCCGTCAATGACCACGAACTCAGACATAACGTTCTTGGCCGCACTTCCCTCGCCGAACCTCACCGGCAGCCTGATTGACCCAAGGGGTACCAGGCCGGCCCCAGAAAAGCTGTACAACGGGTTGGTGCAGGGGCTCAAGTCTTCAACCTTCAGACCGAGGTTGAGAAAGCATTCGCTGTACATAATGTTTGTGTAGGCGCCTGTGTCAATCAGGCACCTCTTCACCAGGTGGTTGGCTATGTCCAAGTGGACCACGAGTGGGTCGCTGTGAGGGGCGATGACTCCCTCGTAGTCCTTCTTCCCAATAGTTATATCGGGGATGTTGGAAGCGGGAGCCGCTGTGTTGGGCACAAAGTTGATGGCCTGATACAGCTCGTTCAGGTGCCGTTTGTGCCCATGAGCGGACCCACCGTTCTCGTTACCCCCGATGACAACATGGATTACTCCTATCCGTTCGAAGACGGATTTCTTATTCGAGCCGCCGGCATCAGTCTTTTGGCCTTTGGCGACATATTTGTCGAGGCTCCCCTTCCGGATCAGCTCTTCGATGGCATTCTTCAGATGCCGACAGTTGTCGGTTAAGTGACCGGTGTGGCCATGGTACTCACAGTACTGGCTCGTGTCACCGTCACTCCTCGGCCTGGGAGGCCTTTCCCACTTCTGACCCTCGTTCTTGCTCAGGGCGAAGACCTCGGCGGCGGACACGACCAGGGGGGTGTGATCATTGTACCGCTTCTGGCGATTCGTTCCCGAACTCCCTCCGGCGTCCGCCGAGTTCTGTTTCCTGGTGGACCTGTCAGACCCTGACCTATTATTGTCACGGCGTCTTTCATCCGGGTTGTCCTCCCGGTGGCTCTTCTTCTCTGAGTGCCCAGCCTCGCTGTGGCCTACCCAGGTCTTGTGATAGTCTTCTACCTTGATGGCTTGGTCGGCCATCTTCCTGGCGGACTCCAGGTTCAGGCCGCCGCACTTGATGAGCTCATTCTTTAGGTGCCCTCTTGGGAGGCCTTTCATCAGCGCGAAGGCCGCCAGTTCGCTGTTCAGCTCACGAATCTGCTGAACCTCGGCGTCGAACCTCTTCACGTAACTTCGGAGAGACTCGCCTCCCTCCTGTCTGATAGTAAGGAGGTCCGATGTCTCAACGGCCCTCTTCTTGTTGCAAGAATATTGGGCTAAGAATGTGTCCTTTAGGTCGGCGTAACAGTACACCGACCCGTCGGGTAGCCCCTTGTACCAACTTTGTGCCATCCCATGCAGTGTCGTCGGGAAGACTCGGCACCAAACCTCATCGGGTTGCTCCCATACCGACATGTGAGACTCGTAAGCCTCTACGTGGTCGGTTGGGTCGCCTTCTCCTTTGTATGCTATGGGTGGCAACTTCAGCTTAGTTGGCACCGGGGTATCTAGGACGTAGGCGCTGAGGGGCTGTCTGACCACGTTTTGAACGATACGCGGTGATCGACTCCTCACATCCCTAGTCCGGCTCCTCTCCCCGTGGCGGGAAGGGCTTCTTCTCCGACTCTGGTGAGTCGGGCTTCTTCTCCGACTCTGGTGAGTCGGACTCCTTCTCCGACTTTGGCGAGTCGGACTTCTTTCACTCCTCTGGGGGATGCCTCGTCGGTGTTGCGGCGACGCCGTCCTCCCGCGAGTGCGGGAAGGACTCGGGTCTACCACTAGCATTCTGGGCTCCTCCGGCGTCTTGACAGGGCCAACTTCTTCCAGTGCTCCATTTAAGTCTCTTGGAGTCACATTCTGGGCCCTGGTCTCCTGGACGGGTTCCGCCGCTCTTGTCGGTGTGACAGTGTGAGCCGACGTACTACCAATGAGGTCCAGGAGTAGCTTCAGTTTTGCTACATCAACCACATGTCCCATGATGGTGACCTGGTTGGCGGGCAGCGGCGTATCCGGTATTATTGGCATCCCGTACTCCGGTTGAATTACCCGGCCGGTGGAGGGCTGCGCAACTCCAGAATTGTGGACGGTATCATCTTGGCAGAATTCGGTTTCGTCAGTTACGAATACCTCTTGTTGTTTTGACATCTTCTTAGCTTTTTGGGTGGGTTTTTGTTTTGTTTTTTTTTTGTTTGGGAATGAATGTGACTAGCTTCTAGTATCTTTCCCCACAGACGGCGACAATTGTTCCGGGTGTAATTCCAGAGCAGTTATTTGTTACCACCCGTGCTTGTAGAATGACGTCTTTGGTTGAATCCTCCTTGCGGTCTCCTGAAACGATGAACAAACTGAGGGCTCGGCTTTGGACCGAGCGAACTCACTCCGACGCTCAAGTCAGTAAACTTAGAGAGATAAGTTGTTGTTACTTGGTGAAGTATATATTGTAGAGAGATAAGGAAGATATTACCAGATGAATAGTGATTCTTAGGTTAAATTGTGGATCTCCTCCTCAATGAGAGTTGAGGAGTATTTATAGACTTTCACCTTTTGTCACGTAGTGGCCAAGTGGCTAGTAGGTGGAAAGACTGATCTACCCCTCGGCCGAGGGACCCATGGCAGGCCGGCGGGCCCTGTTGACTCACCGCCGAGGGGTCTTGGATATGAGTTCGCGGATGTGTGCATCGGCTGGCCAGTTGCCCCAGCCGGGACCCAAGAGACAGGCCGACAGGCTGCGTCGGTTAGGCTGTCTAAGCCGTTGACTTGTTTTGGATATCTTTGACCTTGCTCAATATGTTGACTGGTCAGCGGGTGCAGAGTATGCCCCATCACAATGTTTTTAAATTTTCTAGCATCAGGTTGTTCACTATTAGAGTCGGAAAGATAGGACTCGCTCAAAAACTACACCAGATCTATTAAGCTACAAGCTTGACTTCAAGTAGCTTGTTTGTTTGTTTTCAAAAAAAAAAAAGTAACTAGTTTGTTATCAGTTCATTAATGTGAATTAGACCTAAAAAAAAAAGTAACTAGTTTGTTATCAGTTCATTAATGTGAATTAGACCTATTCAAGTTGCTTTGAAATACTTATGTGACAAGTCAAACTACAATATATGGTAGCTTTTGAAAGATTCTCTTATCGGTTATGTTAGAGGGTATCGTGAGAAAATAAGTTTATTTACTGCTGGAGAAAGGATTTACTAATTAGGGAGCCAATAAATTAAAAAGGAGGTGAACGAATAATGTTATAGGGGAAATAATAAAAAAAATATTGTTGAGATATTGTCGAGATATCGACATATCTCATTAGAATAATATATTAGCTATTATGAGATAGTGATAATATCTTAGAGTATAAGATATTCAGTTATCTAGTTTCCTTATGTTGGGGTCTCGGTTTTACTATATAATGATGTATTGTATTACTCTTAAGATCACAACAATCAATAATATAATTCTCTTATGCAGTCTCTCCTCTATAATCTTATCATGGTATCAGGGCCTCTTTCTTGAGGACTCTAAAAACCGCTGCTTCCGCTTTCTTACCGGTGGGCGAAAATGAACAACGCCCACCGGTGGGATTTCCAATATAGTAATACTCTTTCTTTCTAATACTCAAAAAAAAAAAAAAAAAAAAAAAAAAAATTATGACTATTGATCTTGGTCGGATCATCAAAGTTGTGGCTAAGAGTTGAAGAATTTTCTAGTGGAGCATTATTACTAACAGATTGTTGTTAGTAAGGATTCTGTATGTGCTCTTCTTTGTTTTAGGAAGTGTTAGACCGTACAATAACAATCATGATAATCCCCTCGGCATATTGAACGGAGCCATTGATAATCTGTTTTCATCTTCTTTGATACTTAATTAAAAGTTTTCAAATTCGTTTAAGGTGGTACAAAATTTGTTTGGAGTTCGAAAAACTTAGCGTTCTCCAAATATTGAAATTGACGGATAATTTTCCGTTTTACTGAAATTTGTTTAGGTCCGATTAGTGTTCCTAACAAATTATTTGATATTCGACAAGTCCGAAAAACTTAACGTTCTTGTTCGAAGAAATTTCTAGCGAGTCTTAACACTCGTCTATTTTACCAACCTTGCGAAGACGGAGATGGATAATGAAGACGAAGAAGTCGATGAAGATTGATTTTTTTTATTTTGATTTTATTTTGTGCAAACTCATGGAAATTTTAACAAATTACCATGAGTTTGAGGGGGGATGTTGAGATATTGTCGAGATATCGACATATCTCATTAGAATAATATATTAGCTATTATGAGATAGTGATAATATCTTAGAGTATAAGATATTCAGTTATCTAGTTTCCTTATGTTGGGGTCTCGGTTTTACTATATAATGATGTATTGTATTACTCTTAAGATCACAACAATCAATAATATAATTCTCTTATGCAGTCTCCCTCTATAATCTTATCAAATATTCATTTATTTCAAAGTTTTCAATTTTCAGCGGATAAGTGCCCATACTAGCCCCCTCGATCCAGTTCTGAGTTAGTATAAAACTGTCTTAATGGATTTAGTATTGATGGAGTGGTTGACCTTATTGAGAATGGTCACATGATTGATTTGGAAATCACATACGTACGTGGTTTATACTTTATAGTATAGTTTCCAAAGCAAACGTAATCAAGGTTACTTGTTGGCTGAAGGAATAATATCTCACTACTAATGATGTTTACTTTGCCTTTGTCGTCTCCTTGAGGTTACTAGTTCATTGTTTGGCGAGCAGAAAAGTCAATTAGATCTCAACTCGAGATACCCGTAATTTGATGCTCAAATTATGAAAACAGTTGGAAGAAAAATATGATGAATTATCAAAAAGAAAAAATTATAATTAAGGGATACCATGGTAAAAATTTCCGAAAAAAAATCAACCAAATCTTTTTAACTATTGGAGATGCTTGAAAAATTTTAAAAATTGCAAGTAAGTTCAAATGCTTGCAATGTTTTTAAATTTTTTAGCAGGTTGTTCACTATTATAATTAGAGCTGGAAAAATATGACTCGCTCGAAACTACACTAGATCTACTAAGCTACAAGCTTGACTTTAAGTAGCTTGTTTGTTTTCGAAAAAGAAAAGTAACTAGTTTGTTATTAGTTCATTAATATGAATTAGACCTATTGAAGTTGTTTGGAAATACTTGTGTGACAAGTTAAACTACTTCCTCATATTCTAAATAACTCTCCCTATTTCCTTTTTCGTCTATTCACAATACTCTCTCTATTTCCTTACTTGGAAAGCTTGTATACTTATTTTAATCACCCCACCCCACAACAATATCCCACAATACTCATACTTTATCTTATTTTAATCACCTTACCCCACAACAATACTTATTTTAATCATCTTACCCCACAACAGTACTTATTTTAATCACACAATACATTCCCTCTCTCCAATCTCCAACCCTACTACTATACTTTACCATATAATATTCCTCTCCCTTAATTCCCGTGCCCTCTATGAAAGGGGAGGGTTATTAAGAATAGGAGGGAGTACAATATATGGTAACTTATGGTGTATATGAAAAATGCTCTTATTAATTATGTTAGAGGGTATCACAATAAGTTTATTTAGTGTCAGTGAAATGATTTACCAGTTAGGGAGCCAAAGAAGTTAAAAAGTGGTGAACTAGTGATAAAACTATGAATCTCCATTAATGGAGTCTTAGAGCTTTAGCTCAACACACAAACAAAATTAATTTGGTATATTATTGAATAATGAATAGAGTCAGTTACATGTCTATATATACAAGAGTTTGTTAGGGAGTCTAACTAATTCTGTTAGAGTCTAACTAATTCTGTTAGAAAGCTAACTAATTCTGTTATATACATTTCTCCAACACCCCCCCCCCCCCCTCTCAAGTGGGACTTGGTGAGGAATCAAGAAGGCCCAACTTGGAAACAAAATGAAAATGTTGTTGTTCTCCCAAGGCTTTTGTGAAGACATCAGCAAGCTGAGATTGACTGGAAATGTGAGCAGTTTTTATGAGACCTTCTTGTATGCGTTCCCGAATGTAATGACAGTCAAGCTTGAGGTGTTTGGTACGTTCGTGGAAGACAGGGTTTGCTGCAATATGCTGAGCAGCCTTGTTGTCACAATAAAGAGTGATAGGCAAGGAAATAGAGACATGTAACTCTTTAAGCAGTTCATTTATCCAGACCAATTCACTTGAAGTTTGGCTCATACTGCGATACTCTGATTCAGCAGATGACTTACTCACTGTTGCTTGTTTTTTTGTTTTCCAGGAGACGAGGGAGTTGCCCAGAAAAAACACAATAGCCAGTTAAAGAACGTCCTGTGTAAGCACAGGTCCCCCAGTCAGCATCACAGTAACTTGTAATGGTAAGATCATCAGTAGAAGGATAGAAGAGCCCTAGATTGATGGTGCCCTTTAAGTAACGAATTAAATGGAGAGCAGCCTGTAAATGAGGTACCCGTGGTTGGGACAGGAACTGGCTGAGTTGCTGTACACTGTAAGACACATCTGGTCTGGTTAAATTCAGATATAACAAGCGTCCAACAATTCTCCTATAGACTTCAGCTTGTTGCAGGACTTCACCCTCATCTGTGGTAAGTCTCAAACCTCTTGGCAAAGGAAATTTGGCAGGAGTACAACCCTCCATTTTACTGTCTTTGAGGATATCCAAGATATATTTACGTTGATTGATAAGGATTCCTGCAGAAGACCTGGCAACTTCAATCCCCAAGAAGTAACGTAAGAAACCAAGATCTTTGATGGTATAGGCTTTATGAAGTAACTGTTTGATGGATGAGATTTGGGATTCATTATTCCCAGTTATCAGAAGATCATCCACATAGACCACAACAATAGTCAAGCTCCCTTCCTGATCAGCTTTTATGAATAAAGAGTAATCAGACTTTGCTTGAGTGAAGCCTTGCTTGATCAGGAATTTGGATAATTCGGCATCCCATTGACGTGATGCTTGCTTGAGGCCATAGAGGGACCTCTTTAAAAGACATACATCATCCTTGTGACCAGCAGTGTAACCTTCAGGTTTAAGCATATATACTTCCTCTTCCAAAAAACCGTGAAGGAAGGCATTGTTAATATCAAGTTGATGTAAGTGCCATCCACGTGCTGCTGCTAGAGTAATGATGATCCTGACAGTTGTTAACTTAGCCACTGGACTGAATGTGTGCTTGTAGTCCTTGCCTTCAATTTGATTGTAGCCTTTGGCTACTAACCTTATTTTATAGAGTTCCACAGTGCCATCAGGATTAAATTTAATCTTGAAGACCCACTTAGCACCAATTGCTTTCTGTCCATGAGGTAAAGAGGTGAGCACCCATGTCTCATTCTGTTCAAGTGCCTGAAGTTCTCTATGCATTGCTTCTTGCCAACGAGGATCTTCTTTTGCTTGAGCATAAGTGGAAGGTTTAAACAGTGGCAAAGTATTTTGGAATGATTTTTGAAAATCAGTTGAATAAGCACTCAAATCAATAGCTGCTGCAATTAGATTCATATCAGTAGTTGTTGCAGGAGAATCAGAAGTGGTAGTCTGCAGAATGGAAGGAGGCAATCCTTTACAAATGTAGCCTTGTAGCTTGCTAGAGATTTGTCTAGATCTTTGGGATTTTTTGTATAAGTTTGGAACATTGGTATTTATGGGAGAAGGAATGGGAATATTTGGTTCAAAAAGAATAGGATTCGATACTGGTAATGTAGTAGTAGATGTGTTTGTGAGGGAATTTGTGTTATTTGAAGAGATATTATTATTATGGACAGTATTATTTGGAATGGAAGGGCTAATGTTATTTGGTGATCTTCTTGATTCAGGTGAAGTTGTAACATCATTGAACAATGTCTCATCAGGTGCTGCAGAACCAACATCTTCAAGATGCTGAAAGTGAACTGGTTTATCAATAAACTTAGGTGTCACTGAAGAGTGGTAACCAGGCTGATAAGGAAATAATCCCTCCTTGAATATCTTTGAGGATGATTTTGTGATTGTCCAGATCATATAGCCGGTATCCTTTTTGGCCAAAGGGATAACCCAACATGATGCATCTAAGTGCCCTGTGATCCAATTTGTCAGGACTTTTATGAAATGCATAGCATAAGCACCCTATGATTCTTAGATGTGTATAATCTGGTATCTTGCCAAACAATGACTCATATGGTGTCTTCCATTGTAAAATTACCGTAGGCATGAGATTTATTAAATGGGTGGCAGCCAAGATGAGCTCTCCCCAAAATTTTTTTGGTAAATGGCCTTGTATCCTTAATGCTCTTGCAGTTTCTAGCAAATGACGATGCTTTCTTTCAACCTTCCCATTATGTTGTGGGTTACCAGGAATGGATTTTTGGTGCACTATACCATTAGCAGATAACAATTGATGGCACTCATACTGAAATATTTCACTGCCATTATCACTTCTAATAGTTTTGATGGTAGTACCAAACTGATTCTTAACATAAGCAATGAAATGAAGAAGAGTGTCTGCAAGTGTTGTTTTGTTTTTCAAAAAAATAGTCCAAGTAATTCTAGTGTAGTCATCTACAATGGTGAAAAAATAAGAGTGACCTCCTAAAGACTTTTGTCTATACGGCCCCCATAAATCCATATGCAATAACTCAAAAGGAAATTTAGTAACAGTAGTACTTATAGGATAGGGAGATTTATGATGCTTAGCAAGCACACATGTCTCACAATGAAAATCCTTCTTATTATGAGTAGAACCAGGCAATACATGTTGAATGACATTCAAAGAAGAGTGTCCTAGCCTACTATGCATTAACAGTAAACTGTCACTTTTAACAGCAGACAAAACTGCATTATTACAGTTATTTGAGACTACATCTAGATGTCTTGATCTTGTATGCAACTGGTATATGCCAGCATTTCTCCAACCAATACAGAGCACCTCCTCAGTGGAAGGGTCCTGAATTATGCAACCAGTGGAAGAGCAAAGTAACACTTGCATCGGTTAATAACGTTGTGTTGACGGCGTACGACTGAAGTCAGAACACGCTCTTCAAACTCAAAATCTACCACACTCTCTAATGGATGAGCAGCGTCGGCCAAAGGAAAATACCCATACTTGCTTGTCTTGATTGATGGAGCTTTGGAGAAATACCTGCAACAAGACCCAAACAAGGATCTCGGAGATTCATCTCCTTGGCTGTGAAAATCTTCCTCGGAAAACCAACGAGCCCCCACAAACACATTTTTACTCTTCATAAACGATATAGCTTCGGAGAAATACCTTCTACAAGACTCAAGATAGCGTCTCGGAGATTCATCTCCTTGGCTGTGATACACCTCATCTAAAAACCAACGAGCCCCTTGACCCAACGAAAGAGAACAAAGTGCACTTACGCCCCAAGGACGTAGAAAGAAAAGGCGAAAAGCAGACCACAAAGATCTGTCTCTAAAGGAGATCAAACTCCTACACTTTGGAACATAACCCCCGTTGACCAGAACCTCGTAGCCAAGAAAATCGAGTAAAAAGGTAGATAACAAAGGGGGAAACCACCCCCTTACCAGAACGATCTCAGGAGACCGCACCAAGCTATTCTCAACACCGACACGATGCAATGTACCAGTCAGCTTAACTAACTCGCGGATAAGGGGACATGACACCCCAAACCACAAGAAGATTATTATATGGAATAACAAAAAACAAGAAAAAACGGAAATAAACATTAGTTAAAGGCGGATCCACCGCATCCGACCCAACCAACCCCACTTCCAGCAAACCAACTTCAACCTACCCAAAAACACCTCCATAATCAAGAAAAGCCGACAGCTCACTCCAACCAACGAACAAAACAGATCTCCCAAACCAACCACGAACGACACGACCGACCCAACAAACACCTAAACCTGAAAACAGACCCTGAGACTCCAAATTCCAATCGAGCCCCCCAGGACCATCGGCTACTTGCAACAAAACCAAACAAGACAACGACCCAGACCGGACACCAACAGGGAAAGGAAGAGGGAACGATCAGTAGGGCAAGGGGCAAGGGGAATGGGAACACCAATCGTCCCCAAAAGCTCACCCAAAACAAAAGGCCGACAACACCAAGACTGAGCTAAGCTCAACAACAAGACAACAGACGACACAAAAGAGACGGGGACATACCGAGATGGGAAAGGGGCGATGGAAAGGGGGAATTAAACACACCTAGAGTGGCCTGCAAGTCCATCGATGACAGGACAGGAGAACGAAAGGAATGGAACGACCTCAGCGAACGACACAAGAACACCACAAAAACAGCCGGACAATCGGGTCGGAGCGAAAATCCGTTACCAAGAAAAGGAGTAAGAAAGCCGCAGATCACAAGAGGCGTCAACCATCGCCGGAGATAGGTTAAAGAGAGAACCCATCTCCGGCGATAGGGTAGGGGAAGAAGGAAAGGAAGTGTGTGGAAGGGAGGGGCGGCGGCGCAAGGAACTGATTAGGGTTTTTTGTTTTTTGTTTTTTAGAGAGAGGGGAACTAGAGAGAGAAGCTAGAGGAGTCTCCTAAACCAATTTACGGAAATGGGAAATGTTGATATTATAATAGTCTTCCTAATGATAGCAAATTATGTCTAAAATCAGGAAGATAGAACACATCAGAAATCTTGAGTTTATCAGTTAACTGAATGTCTCCTATGTACTTGACTAACTTTACTTGGCCATCTGGTAAAGTAATAGCAATAGACTTGTCCAATTGCCTATGATTCAAAAATTGACCAAAATCATAGGTCATATGATGAGACGCACCAGAATCTATAATCCATGTATGATCAGATATAGGAGTGTTATGCAAAACAGTAGATGATAGGGATATACCTGCAAAGTTAGCTACAAGAGTATCATTATCACTTTGTTTCTGCATTCTGAACACCTCCTTAGCAACAGCTTGAACAAATGCTGGATTAGGAGTATTGACAGCAGTATGAGAAGCCTGGGAATCAGATGCTGCAATCTCACAAGGTGTATCATCCTCATCCTCATACTCAACTTCTTCAACATGAGCAACATATCCTCGTCCACCAGCGGACATATGAGGAGGTCCAGATGACCTTCCCCTACCCCTGCCTCTTCCTTGAGAGCCAAACCAGCAATATGCGAGTGTGTGACCATATTTTTGACATCGCTCACAAAAATAAACGACCTTCTGCTTCTTGCCATCCCTACGCCAAACATTAGAGTTATCCTGACTTGCTGCATTCTGAGAAGGAATAGGAGCAGAAGTGCCTGAAGAGGAGGCCTGGAAGTGTTTAGCAGGAGTATGTGTAGCAGCTAGAGCTACTGCATCTGATTCAATCTTAGATACAACTTCTGTAATCTGCTTTTGCATCTCAACTTGATTCACCTTTGCAAAAGCCTGATTCACAGAAGGTAAAGGATCCAAAGCAAGAATATGACCACGAATTTGATCATACTTGTTATCAAGTCCCATGAGGAAATCAATTAGATTGTTCTTATTATCTCGTGCAACAATCCGCTTCAGTAATTGACAGGTACACTCAGCAATAGCATTGCAGGTGCAGTCAGGTAAAGGATCCACAGACCGAAGGTCCTCCCAAACAGACTTCAGCTTAGCATAATACTCGGCAACAGAATCGTTACCTTGAGAAATCTGTGTCATCTCCTTGCGAAGCTTGTACAAATGAGGTGCATTTGATTGATTATATCGTTCATTCAACTCCTCCCAAAGCTGCTTCGAAGAAGTGACGTAATTGAAAGTACGAGGAATATTCTCGCTCATAGAAAATTGAAGCCATCTCATGACAGTGTAATCTGTCCGAATCCAGTCAGCATGAGTATTACTGGTTTCAGCAGGTTCAGGACAACCGCCATTAATGAAACCGAGCTTATTCTTGGAAATGAGTGCAACGCGCATATTCCCGGACCAGTGTAAGAAATTCTGGCCATCGAAAACATGAGGAACAAGCTGTGTGAGTGATTGATCTCCAGTAGTGAGATGTAAAGGATTTTTGTAGAAGGATTCTGATGCAGCAGGCATCTTTGATCGTAAAATAATGAGCACAACGGAATGATGATTAAGAATGAATGTTGAATCAAAGAAAAGAATCAAAAAATTGAGGTATTTTGATCGAAAAAATGAGAGAAATTGATGTGTTTTGGTGTTTTTGTGATGCTTAAAGGAAAGAAAATGTAAACAAATGAAGGAAATTGATCAAAAATGGTGAAGAAATCGCAGAATCAATTCACCTAGCGTCGGGGATACCATGATAAAACTATGAATCTCCATTAATGAAGTCTTAGAGCTTTAGCTCAACACACAAACAAAATTAATTTGGTATATTATTGAATAATGAAGAGAGTCAGTTACATGTCTATATATACAAGAGTTTGTTAGGGAGTCTAACTAATTCTGTTATAGACTAACTAATTCTGTTAGAGAGCTAACTAATTCTGTTATATACATTTCTCCAACAACTAGTAATGTCATAGGGTAAATTTGAAAAAAATGATTGTAAATTAATACTCCCTCCGTCCCGGACTCCCGGTCATTTGTTGTCCTTTTCCATTTTGGGGTGTTTCAGTCATTTGTTGTCCTTTCTATTTTAAGAATGAACTTAATGAGTAATTTTATCATTCTCATTCAATTTGTGCCACTTGTTATTTAGTTATTGACATTTTCCTCATTCCTTGATCTTTGTGCCAAAATAAAAGGATAACAATTGACCGGGACGGAGGGAATAGTTTTCAATTTTCTACCGGGCAAGTGCACATACTAGCTCCCTCGATCCACTATGTTATTGTAAAATTGTCTTATGTGGATTTAATATTGATGGAGTGGTTGACCTTATGGAGACAAGTGATTTGAAAATCACATAGTTTAAGGTAGTTTCCAAAGCAAATCTAATCAAGGTTACTTGTTGGCTGAAGGAATATCTAAGTACTAGTGATGTTTATTACTTGGCCTTCGTCGTCTCCTTGAGCTTACTAGTTCATTGTTTGGCGACCAGAAAGGTCAATTAGGTCTCAACTCGAGATACCCGTAATTTGATGCCTCAAATTATGAAAACAGTTGGAAGAAAATATGATAAATTATCAAAAAAATAAAAATAAAATAATAGTGAAAGTTTGTAATTGTGACGAGCGGGGAAGAAAAGACATGTAAAATTCGAGATATAGATAAGAAACAAGAGAATTTAACGAATGTATTGAAAACTTTTCAAAAACATTTTCACAATATTTTCACAAATAAATATTGGTTTAACATTTGGAGTATGACTTACTATCAATCAGTGTTGTATAACATCGTTGTATAACGCTACATCATTATTATTACTATTGCTAAATGAGATAAATCAATACTATATAATTTCAGAAATCAAGGGATTTCAATATAATTAAAAAAATCTATACAAATTAATTATACTATATAGTTTTAAATTAATAGCACCGTGTGATGGACCTGATAAAGGAATCTCAATGTAAATATTATATAGTTTTGGTTAAAAGTATAATAATAATATAAACACGCCTTGATAAAGAATATTTATGAAAATTACATTAAATTAAAGTAATTAAATTTAGAAAACACAGGAATATAATGATTTTCCTTAAAATTAACATGCCCCACTTATGGAATTAATTAGTATCATCATAAAATTATACATTAAATTAAATGTAGTAAAAGTAAAAGTAGCCGAGATTAATTTAATTAATGGTATTAATGTGGGAGTAGTGACAGTTATAATAATGATAGTGGGGTAGTGAAAGTAACTACGAATGTAGTAAAAGTAATAATGGTAACAATGAGAAAAAGTATGAACAATTAAATAACCAATCGACTCAAGGAAATATTTTATTTATTTAAATATAGGCCGGATAAAATTAACGGAAATAATGAATTTAACAGAAAAAAATAGAGGAATTAGTAAAAGAAACAATAGTAACCACGGGAGTAGTGAACTTAATGATATTAAGAAGAATGTCGTGAAAGTAATAATATTAATAGCGGGATAGCGAACGTGTCTCATAATTTTAAAATAAATTTTTTTATTTCATCATAATTACAAGATATGTCATAGAAAAATATATTATACAAATAGTAAACGTGTGAGTTAGACAACTGTAACATAGTTTATTTCATTGAAAATAAAATTTAACGGTAAATAGAGGTAACTCGGGAGAAGCCGAATATCAAACCTAGTAATAATTTAAAATAGAGTCGTTGTATGATGTATAATTATAACAAAAGTAATTAATTGTTACTACTCCATGCATGTCACTTGTAAATAGGTAGGTATTCTTATACGAGTCAAAACCCTAATTTCGCTCCTTAACTAAAAATCTTAACTCCGTCACTATCTACGTGACAAACTAAACAAGTGTCAAAATGACACGCATGCAATCATGCACGTACGAGTATTACAATTACTAAAATCACATAACGGTGGTGATGGTGATGCATCTAGAATTTAGGGCAGAGTACGGATCGGGTATTTGATCCAAAGTGCTAGTTCGGATCGGATATTCATATTAAAAATCCTGAAGTTAGATATCCAATATCCAAACCAAATATTTCGGATATCCAATGTTCGGGTATCCAAAATAATCGGTTCGGATGCGGATATCCATCGAATATCCATACTTTTGAATTTACTTTAAAATTAAGTTTGAAACACGATTATATTCATAGTCTTACGTGATGGTTTCTTTAGTATTCTTATTCCAATGTTCTCGACATAAAATTTAAGTACCACCTAGATATTTCTCTAATATTTTAAACAATAATTAAGTTGTATCAAATAAAATTTTATTTTCTCGAAATTATACAAGAAAACTATAGTTTCGGATCGGATCAGATATCCAAATGTTTTAATTCTAATATCCATATCCAAACCAAAACCAAAGATTTCGGATCAGATATCCAAACCAAACTTAACTTTCGGATCGGATATCCAAACATTCGGATCGAATTCGGATCGGATATCGGATCAGTTTGGATAATCGGATTTTTTGCTCTGCCCTACTAGAATCTAGATATGAAAGCAATAGCTATTGGAAGTTTCAGAGAACAATTGGGCCCACATTAAGGTTTATGACCCGACTCTAACCATCTTAATTGGGCTAAAATATGGCCCATACCTTATCCGTCTTCGCCTTTGAAGGTCACTCAAAGGTTGCTGTAATGCTGTTAATTACACTTTGTTTGACCTTACTTGCTGTGAATAGCCAACCTTGTGCAGGAAATTGATATGAATTGAAGAACATATAGATATGGATTGTGTGCTTCAATCATTAACTCTACTTGGATTGGATTTGTTTGATATAACATATATTATATTATATTTATTTTTTGTCTCCACAAAATATTCAGTATCAACTACGATAGTTAAAATAGACTCATCAGTCATATGAGAATATGAGATACAACTATATAAGTGTTTCATTTCATGTTCTTTTACTCATTCAGTCGTCTCATTGAAGACAGCCACTATCCGTCATAAGCTGAAGACGGATAGTGGCTCTCTCACAAAATGTAAGTGGGAAGGCAAGTTGGGTATTGTCAAGATACAGCTCACCCATGTTAAAGGCACACGTGAGTATCCCACACATTGGAAAAAGAGGAGAGAGTTGTCTATCATATAAACCAATGAGTTATTCCATCCATTGCCAATTGATTTTGGGATGAAACCTCCTTAGACTTATAAGCCGGACACTCTCTCCTCCATGCGGGTGCGGCTTAGGCCCGATAACGGAACTTATCAGATATCCATTTCCCCCCACTATCCATGAGAATTTGTGTTGCTCATTTATGATCGTGTATTGACGTGTATTTATGCAACGGAACGTGATTGTTTATATTTTTTGAGCGGGTAGGGCTTTTTATTCGTCCAATTTAATTACATCTTTTATGCGGGATTATTAGAGTTGCTCTTATTAGATCAGATTTACATAACTAAAACAAACTATGAAAATGACTTGAAAGAAGAGAACAAACATAATAATAGAAAATAGTACTCCCTCCTATTCACTAACATCTTCCACATTTCCTTAATCGGTAAGTCACAATGATCTTCCACTTTCCTTATTTATCTATCAATTT
The DNA here is from genome assembly GCF_048544455.1 of Silene latifolia. NCBI lineage: Eukaryota > Viridiplantae > Streptophyta > Magnoliopsida > Caryophyllales > Caryophyllaceae > Silene > Silene latifolia. The sequence continues at coordinate 6,143,067 of NC_133535.1, read as the reverse complement.
GTGGTTCATATTACATGTAACCCCACATTCTCTCTCCTACTTTCATTTTCTTCCACATACTATCATTCCACTAAATATTTGTCTAAAAGCAATGTGGAAGAAGATAAAGAATAGAAGGGAGTAATAAATAAGAACAAAAAAAAAGATGAAGATTTCATTATTTTCATCTAAAAATACAATATTACTCCGTACGTAATTTAAACATTCTTTGAGAGAAACCGTCTCTCAAATTTTAGTGATTTCTTAATTATTTGAGTGACTTTGTCTCAACTAATCCCATGTCTAAATATCTAATGCAAGTTTAATTGTCAAATAATTTCTACCATAGACAAAGTATTCTACTGTATATTCTAGGAAACTATTACTCCCTCCGTTATGGTCATTTATTGTTCTTTGGTTTTGACACAAAGACCAAGAAAAGAGAAGATGGTCAATAGCTAAATGATAAGTGGAACAAATTGAGTGTGAATGATCAAATTACTCATCAAGTTCATTCTTAAAATAGAAAGAACAATAAATGACTGAGACATCCCAAAATGGAAAATGACAACAAATGACCGGGACAGAGGGAGTACTTCGTCCACTATTTACTTGGTCTTATAGCATACCAGAGTACAAGACAGGTTAGAATCCTCTCCATTTCTTAAAAATAAATAAGGAATCCATTTTTTTACTATTTTGATTGAGGCAAGAGAGGACATAGTCGATGTTTATTGATAGTTTGTGATAGATGAACCAACTCAACCAAAACCTTAAGGTGATGGTTGAGGCCCAACTATTATAAATATTCCTATTACGCTCCCTCACTCAAATGCCCATTGGGCTTGAAGAGTGGTTGGTTGTGCACCGGCTCCCCCGTACCGTGTGCTGGTATTCCACTTCCAGAGTTTTTGAGGGGTTTTGAGGTTGTCAGGATTCGAACCCGTGACCTTCGGTCACACTGGCTCTGATACCATCACCTTAAGGTTTTGGTTGAGTTAGTTCATCTATCATAAATATTCCTATTAGTTTGATACTGAGAATTGCTCGTAGCTTTGAGGCCACTCAGACCACAGGAGTAATTTAGACGCTTCCGACTACGACTCCGGACTCTACGAGTCATAAGCGTGCATAGTTCGGGCTTACTTATGTACGAGTCACAAGTCACGAGTCTTATTTTTCATGATATATCTATTTCAAATATTATAAAATCATATGTTATTTACAACTTTGTATTGCAATTGATACCTTGTCCTAGAGCTTCCTATTACATTTTCATAAGCTCTTATGTAGGGTCCATCATTTTAGTGGACTCTACATATTGTATGTGAGACGGTAATACCAAAACTCAGTACAATTTATTTAATTTATGCTTTGTATAACGATTAAATGATCAACTCTCCATGACTTCGTCAAAGTTGGAACTCAGATACGATTAAGAATCGTCTTCATGTGAGGAACATAGCAAATCAATGGTAATCAACTAATCATCCATCAAAATTTTCTTCAAAAACAGAGCGAACTTGGGAGTAGAGGTGATAATTGGGTCATTCGGGTTAGGTCGGGTCAAAGCAGATTCGGGTTATGTCGAGTCATTGACGGGTTCGGGTCGCGTTAGTGTCGGTTAAGTTATTGACATATATTTTATCCTATATATTTCGTTTTAGATGGTAATTTTATGTTTAAACAAAGGGTAGATGTATTAATTGTAATTTTAAGTGATAATAATTAAGATGAATATCAAGTTTGTTTTATTTAAACCATTATTAAGCTAGTTCATTATCAGGTCATCTATCGGATTGAGAAAATATCGGTTCACGGGTCGGATCGGGTAGGATTGGAAAAAAGAAGGCTGATAACGGTTATCGGGTCAGGTCAGGACGGTTTCGGTTACGGTTCACCCAATTTTTGGATTGTATTGGGGTTAGTTTCAGGCGTGTTGGGTCGGGTCAGCTTTTACCAGTTCTACTTGGGACTTGGGAGATACACATTAGTTATTTAATTTCATGTTTTTAGGTAAGAGGCCTAAGGCGCCAGCTTCAAATAATATGAAGATGTGTACCCCTTGAAATTTGAAAAGCCCAATCGTGAATTCAAGTTGAAATCACTAGTGTGAGTTAAAAGTGCAGCCCAAATATAGTTAATGAAAAGATAATTAAGTTTAGCTCAACTCATCCAAGCGAGTTCGGATCTGAACGGGTTTTAATGGGACACAAGATGTGATCTCCATGCAGATTTTTTTCTCATATTCGGTTTTAATGTGCATTTTTAGTATAATAGAGTAGTCATTAATCCAAAATAAAATAAATGTTAAAAAAAAATAGCTTACACATGAGCTCATTAATCCAAAGCCAAGAGCATAAGATTACCTAACCCGAACCAACTTGTCCACCTCGATGATCAACTCGTCCATGATCTAATCTAGTCCCAATATTCATCGATAAAACCCAAACTCGACACAACATATTCCGCTTTAATCATCCTCGTAACTAGACCTGGAAAACCGACCAGGTTCGTGTTGTTTTCGTGTCGTATCAATAATTACCATCTCGACTCGTAATTCATAACTAATCTGAGTGAACAGATCACCCGCCTTTCCGGCAATCAGTCGTATATGTTTTTTTTTTCCGTAATTTTTCTTGAACACTTTTATTTGGGCTTGTACCAAACTCAATATATGGACATACACATACATATTCAATCGAGAGTTTCAAACCCAAGTGAACAAAAACCCATTTTTTATTTTTTGAGAAAACAAAAACCCAAATTTTATTTTTCAATTTTCAGCTTATCTTCATAAATAAATTCACTATTATCCACCTTATCTATCCTCCGAAGTGTGGGAACTGGGAACAATGGCGCAAGCTATGGCAACACCATTAGCACCTTCACTTTCTTTCATTTGCAATTCTAGACCTTCTTTTTCTGTACCTTCTCTATCTTTCCCTTCTTCTAAAACCCCAAAGGTATCACCTTTATTTATTTATTTACTATTCAATAATTCGCATCATTATTGTTATTATTACACAATTACGTGTTGTAAGACGGTTTTATACAAGTTTATTGTAAAACGGGTTTGTTTGATAACTACATTTCCCCTAATATGACCAGGGTCATGATTTATTGGTGGTTGGTGTAAAACCGCCTTACAAGAGACTAACTGTTACTAAATTGTTGTTGGCACTGTGATTTTGAGTCTTAATTTGTCATTTTAGTGACTGCCCAGTTTGTAATTAGTAATAATTAGTTGGTTTTATGGTTATTCAGTCATCCAATCATGATTAGTACCAATTATTTTCAGTCCTAATTTCTCATTTGTGTAAAACCGTCTTACACGAGACTAACTATTACTACTATAGTTATTGTTACTATTAGTTTCAGTCTTAATTTCTCATTTTAAGGACAACCCATTTTGTAATTAGAGCTAATTAGTTGGTCAATTGCTGGTTTTATGGTAATTCAGTCATCCCCATCATGGTTATTACCCAGTTTGTAATTAATTCTAATTAGTTGGTTAGTTATGCACGAGCGCACTTCTTTTTATCGTGAAGTAACAGTTATTCGATGCAATTTTCATTTTGGGTGATTTGGAAATTTTCTGTTTGTCTTGCTACACGCAAGGGTAATGCTGCCTACATTTGAGGTTCCCTTACTCCGTAATTTATGTTAGTTAATTGTTGGGTTTTTGGGAATGTTGGTTGTAGGTGGGTGGACTGACCATAACATGTGTGCGTGTGGGTGGGGTTGAAGTACCGAATAACAAAAGGATTGAGTATTCTCTTCAGTATGTTCATGGTATTGGACGTGCTCGAGCTAAACAGATTCTATGTGATTTGACTTTGGACAATAAAGTTACGAAAGATTTATCTGAGGAGGAGCTTATTCAAGTTAGAGATGAAGTCTCCAAGTACATGATTGAGGGTGATTTGGTATTTTCCCTTTACTTTTCTTATGTTTTTCTTTATCAATGTTTTGATTCAGTTTTTGTGTGGGGATTTGTTGACTGTGATCTTATATTAGCATCAAGTATTCAGTTGGAGTTCTTGTTTGAATGAATGCACAATGTCTATCAAAGGTTACAACTTTATTTGATTTGATGTTTTGAACTACATCAAGTGTTACTAGGTTGGTTTGGTCTATACGGTAAGTCTGTATGTGTAATTTGTGTTGGCAGATAATGTAGAGAACTAAATTGGTTACGACAATTTTTGTGTGTGGAGACACCCGATCTGTTCATTTTTCCACGAGCGAGGGGACTAGGGCTAAGCAAAATATCATATTATCTGAATTTGAACCCAAAAAATGGATATCCGTTTCTGAAAATGTTGGACATCGTATTGGATTCGGATATTGTTTTCAAATTTTCAGATATCCAACAGATTTCAGATCGAAATTGGATAGTCTAATCCAATTCTAGTAGTACTCTACGTTATTTGATTCAAAGTACAATGGAGAGTTACTAGGTTGGTTTGGTTTGATGTAAACTGTTATGTAGAGAACTAGTATTGATTATGTTGATATTTGTGCATGGAGACATGAGAACTGTTCGTTTTTAGATGGAGCAAGGAGACATAACTCTTCGTTTACTAAACGGTCTTTGCTTCTTTTGTAATATTACCCGCAACTAGTTGATGTAATTATCACTATGAGTAGCCCAATAACGTCTTTGTATTTTGTACCATGGAAAAGGATGCTTGTATCTGCCCCCCACCCCCACCGTTACACTCTTGAGCCTTTGAGGCATTGGATTAGCGATGCATGTTGAGGCAAAGAATACGCTTGAATTTGTTGCCTATAATCATTCCAAAATACTCCCCCTGTCCCGGTCACGGTCATTTGTTGTCTTCCATTTTTGGGTGTCTCGGTCAATTGATGCCCTTTCTATTTCAAGAATGAACTTGATGAGCAATTTGATCATTCACACACAATTTGGTCCACTTGTCATTTAGTAATTGGCCGTCTCCTCTTTCCTTGGCCTTTGTGCCAAAACCAAAAGACAACAATTGACCGGGACGGAGGGAGTACCTATCAAAATCGCAACTTTAGTGAATGTCAGTTAGCTTAAGAGTGTGTTTGGACTTCGGATAGGGGATATAGATGGAAAGGGAGGGGAGGGCAAGGGCGAGATTTTCTTTTGTTCTTGGTAGCAAAATGGAATTGGACGCATTTGGAAGGGAGGGAAATGGATCACTCTATTCTCCTCTTACAAGGCAGATTACAGTCCTTCCGAAAGGGAACATTTGGAGGGAAATCTCCCTCCTCCATTCCCTCCATTTCTCTTCCTGCATCCTCCATCCCTTCCCATTTTGTATCCAAACAGGCAAACACACCCGAAGTGGTTAAAGTCGTATTAATGGCTTGTTTGGATTTAGGATTCGGAGGTAAAGTAAGGGGAGGGATACAAATTTCCTTTCTCGGTTAGCAAACAGGGATCCATTTTCCCTCCTCAGACTAGTCGATAATTCCTCCTAACATATGAAAGTTTTGGAGGGAGAACTCATTTGTCCCATTCCCCGTCCCATTCCCTTCCCTCCCTCCCATCCCTCTCTATTTTCTCTATCAAAAACATACTCTACCGGTTGCGGCTTACACAAGGGCCCAAGATCTGGTACTCTAGATTTGTTTCGGTTTGGTTAACACAGTCTCTCTGACCTCCATAAGTGCATATGGGTTTACTTTCCAGAAATGTTTCATTTATTCATAGGAAAGCTTGTTCTTAATTTTTCTTAAAAATGTGACGACCAAATTGTTTATTGAGCAGTTGGTAGAGGATTCTTATGTTTTGAAGAGTAGATAATGATATTTTACCGCAAACTTCTTTTATGCAGAGGCGATTTAATGCAATGGCAATTAGGAGGTTGAAGGAGATCCAATGCTACAGAGGGGTAAGGCATATTCAAGGATTGCCGTGTCGGGGACAAAGAACCAAGAACAACACCAGAACTTTGAAGGGTAAAAGAGTTGCCATTGCTGGAAAGAAGAAGGCCCCTGGTCCTAAATAATTCAAGCATGTTTGTTTTTTTCTATTGTAATTGAGTGCATTGTAAGCTAATACATTTTCGGTTGTAATGACTTGCAAATCACAATCTCGGTTGTAATTGAGTGCATGCTTCTGTTGTTGACTCACAATCCCGGATTCGAACTTGGAAACTATTGTCCAATATACACTTCATTGTAAGCCGTTTGGGGGTCGTACTGGACCACGTTTCTTTTTCTCCCGTTTTTCAACCACGTGTCTGAGGTTATTTCAGGAGTTAACCTATACGATTTCAGCCTCAAATAACGAGCATTACTCCATTTTCCACGATTATCCGAGGTTTGACGAATGCTATTTATCGCATACCGGCACTCCCAGATGTTCTCATTTGCTCCTCAAATTTTGTGTCGCCACTTTACCTGATACGAGGAATTTTCTATGTGATTGTCGGAGAATTTTGTTCCGGGACCATGAAATCTCGAAAACCGTATATTATACACTTCATTTTAAGCCGTTCGGGAGGTTGTATTGGACCACGTCTGGGGTCATTGCAGGAGTAAACCTATTCGATTTCAACCCAAATAACGAGTATTAATTCATTTCATGACTATCCGAGGTTCGATGAATGTTGGTTTATCGCATACCGGCACCCCCAAATGTCCTCTGTTGCTCCTCAATTTTTTTGTGGCCGCTTTACCTGATCCGAGGAACTTTCTGTGTGATTTCCGGAAAATTTTGTTCCGGGACTCGGAAATCTCGAAAACCGTATATTATACACTTCATCTTAAGCCGTTCGGTAGGTCGTATTGGATCACATTTCTTTTTCTCCCGGTTTTTCAACCACGTGTCTAAGGTCATTGTAGGAGTAACCTATTCGATTTCAGCCCAAATAACGAGTATTAATTCATTTTTCACGATTATCCGAGGTTCGACGAATGTTGGTTTATCGCATACCGATACCTCCAAATGTCCTATGTTGCTCCTCAAACTTTTTGTAACCGCTTTCCTTGATCCGAAGAACTTTCTGTGTAATTTCCGGAGAATTTTGTTCCGAAACCCTGAAATCTCGAACACCGTATATTATACACTTTATTTTAAGCCGTTCGGTAGGTCGTACCGGACCATATTTCTTTTTTCTCCCGGTATTTCAACCACCTGTCCGAGGTCATTGGAGGAGTAAACTTATTCGATATCAGCCTCCAATAACGAGTACTAAATCTTTTTTCACAATTATCCGAGGTTCGACAAATGCTAGTTTAACGCATACCAGAACCCCAAAATGTCTTCCGATACTCCTCAAATTTTGTGTAGCCTACCTAATCCAAGAAACTTTTTGTGTGATATCCGTAGAGTTTTGTTCCGGGACCCTGAAATCTCGAAAATCGTGTATTATACACTTCAATTTGAGCCGTTCAGGAGGTTGTACCAGACCACGTTTCTTTTTCTCCCGATTTTTCTATCACGTGTCCGAGGTCATTTTAGGAGTTAACCTATACGATTTCAGCCTCAAATAACAAATATTAATCCATTTTAACGATTATCCGAGGTTCGACGAAAGTTGGTTTATCGCATATCGACACTCCCAAATATCCTACTTTGCTCCTCAAATTTTGTGTGGCCGTTTTACCTCATCTGAGGAACTTTCAATGTGATTTCCAGAGAATTTTGTTTCGGGAACCTGTAATTTCGAAAACCGTGTATTATTAGACTTCATTTGAGCCGTTCCGGAGGTCGTACCGAACCAAGTTTCTTTTTTCTTTCAGTTTTTCTACCACGTGTCCGAGATCATTTCAGGAGTTAACCTATACGATTTCAGCCTCAAATAACGAGTATTAATCCATTTTTCACGATTATCCGAGGTTCAACGCATGTTGGTTTATCGCATACCGACACCCCCAAATGTCCTCCGTTACTCATCAATTTTTTCGTGGCCGCTTTGGCTGATCCAAGGAAACTTCTGCCTAATTTCCGCAGATTTTTTTTAACTCGAATCTCGAAAACCCTGTAGTATACACTTTATTTTGACCTATTCGGGATGCCGTACCTGACCACGTTTATTTTTCTCCCGGTTTTCAACCACGTGTCCGAGGTCATTTCAAGAGTTAACCTATACGATATCAGCCTCAAATAACGAGTATTAATCCATTTGTAACGATTATCAGAGAATCGACGAATGCTGGTTTATCGCATAACGACACTCCCAAATGTCCTCATTTCTTCCTCAATTTTGGTGTAACCGCTTTACCTGCTCCGATGAATTTTCTGCGTGATTTCCATAGAATTTTGTTCCGGGACCCTGGAATATCGAAAACCGTTTATTATATATATACACTTCATTTTGAGCCGTTCCGGGGGTCGTACCGGACCACGTTTCGTTTTCTCCGGGTTTTTTTTACCACGTGCCCGAGGACATTTCAGGAGTTAACCTATTCGATTTCAGCCTTAAATAACGAGTATTAATCCATTTTTAACGATTATCTGAGGTTCGACGAATGCTGGTTTATCGCATACCGACACACCCGAATGTCTTCCTTTACTCCTCAATTGTGTGGCCGATTTACCTGATCCGAAGAACTTTATGTGTAATTTCTGTAGAATTTTGTTCCGGGACCCCGAAATCTTGAAAACAGTATATTATACATTTCATTTTGAACCATTCTGTAGGTCGTATCAGACCACGTTACTTTTTCTCTCGGTTTTTCTCCCACTCATGGGAGGTCATTTCAGGAGTTAACTTATATGATTTCAGCCTCAAATAACGAGTATTAATCCATGTTTCACGATTATCCGAGGTTCGACGCATGTTGCTTTATTGCATTCAAGCACCCCCAAATGTCCTCCATTACTCATCAATTTTTTTGTGGCCGCTTTGGCTTATACAAGGAACCTTCTGTGTGATTTCCGGAGAATTTTGTTCCGGGACTCTGAAATCTCGAAAACCGTGTATTATTACATTTCATTTTGAGCTGTTCGGGATGTCGTACCGGACCACGTTTCTTTTTCTCCCGTTTTTTCAACCGCGTGTCCAAGGTCATTTCAGGATTTAACCTATACGATATCAGCCTCAAATAACAAGTATTAATCCGTTTTTAACGATTATTCGAGAATCGACGTTTGCTGGTTTATCGCATACCGGCACTCCCAAATGTCCTCCTTTGTTCCTCAAATTTTGTGTAGCCGCTTTATATGACCTGAGGAACTTTCTGTGTGATTTCCAAAGAATTTTATTCCGGGAACCTGGAATCTCAAAAACTTCATTCTGAGCCGTTTCGGAGGTCGTACTGGACGACATTTCTTTTTCTCCTGATTTTTCTACCACTTGTTCGAGGACATTTCAGGAGTTAACTTATTCGATTTCAGCCTTAAATAACGAGTATTAATCCATTTTTAACGATTATCCGAGGTTCGATGAATTTTGGTTTATCGCATACCGGCACTCTCAAATATCCTCCTTTGCTCCGTCCTCAAATTTTGTGTGGCCGCGTTACCTGATCCGGGGAAGTTTCAGTGTTATTTCCGAAGAATTCTGTTCTAGGACGCTGGAATCTCGAATACCGTGTATTATACACTTTATTTTGAGCCGTTCTGGAGGTCGTACCGAACCACGTTTCTTTTTTCTCCTGGTTTTGTACACATGTCCGAGGTCATTTCAGGAGTTAACCTATACTATTTCAGCCTTAAATAACGAGTATTAGTACATTTTTCACTATTATCTAACGTTCGACGCATGCTGGTTTATCGTATACTGGCACCCCCGAATGTCCTCCGTTACTCCTTAAATTTTGTGTTGCCGGTTTGGCTGATCCAAGTAACCTTCTGTGTGATTTGAGGAGAATTTTGTTCTGGTACCCTGGAATCTTGAAACCGTGTGTTAGAGTATCCGCAAAAGGTGGAAAATTGCCTCCCTATATGCACCCTTTCTCCTCATATGGGTAACCTAAGTAATGCACCAACTTCCCCATAATTTGAGGTTCCACCATTTTTCGAGAAGCTTCCCCAAAAAAAGTAATGGCAAATTGTTTTCCCTTTGGGGAAGTTCCCAAATTTTTACATGTAAATGGGGGGAACCTCATTGTTGCATAAACGTAGTTATAAATTGGGGAGGGTAGGTGGGAAAATTAGTGGAAAATGAGGTAGACGAATAAGAAAAAGGGAGTAAAATATGAGGAACTCCATTATTGTGGATGCTCTTATACAATTCATTTTGAGCCGTTCTGGAAGTCGTACCGGACCACTTTTCTTTTCCTCCTGGTTTTTCTATCGCGTGTCCGAGGTTATTTCTGGAGTTAACCTATACGATTCCAGCCTCAAATAACGAGTATTAATCCTTTTTTAACGATTATCCGAAAATCGACGAATGCTGGTTTATCGCATACCGGCACTCCCAAATGTCCTTTCTTGTTCCTCAAATTTTGTGTAGCCGCTTTACCTAATCCGAGGAACTTTCAGTGTCATTTACAGAGAATTTTGTTCAGGAATCCTGGAATCTCAAAAACCGTGTATTATATATACACTTCATTTTGAGCCATTTCAGGGTCGTACTGGACCACGTTGTAACACCCTCACATACCAAGGTGCCTTACCAAGGACCACCCCAGCATGAGAAGATGTTACCATCTAGGTTGCCCGAGGTTAGTATATCAAAAGTAACCATTCAGAAACATTTATTAAAGTATATGGTTTAAACGATTGCATTGTCCCAAAAAAAATACCAAACTTAAAGTGTATAAAAACTCAATACAAATGAAGTCCAAAACATCTAAACTTGTAACAGCGGAATCTAGACTCGAAGTGATGACATCCCATCCTTGTCCTCGTAGCTAAAGACAACCATCACCTGTCACAATCCGCTCACCATCCCCGAATGGATCACCACAGTTTTACAAAAACAACAACGGGGTCAATTCACTGAATAATTAAGATAAAAAAAATACAACAATATCGATAACAACTATTCCACAACCATTATCCCTTCCCAATCATGTCACATATCTGACTACACACTTAAGTGTATAGCCCTGTCAGATCATTGCCGCAACAGATAATCCACACCGTCAGTGGGGGACCGCAGCCTTGCCCACCTAAGCCCCGCTCATCGCAACAAGCAATAACTCATGTTCCTTAATGTGCACATCTTCTCTTGTGGTGAGTTTCACAAGGGGTGAATCAAGGGCGTGAAGCCACTCCCGCAAGTGACTCCACTCAGCCGAGGACACGCCTCACAATCATAGTTAATGCATCACAACTCCAATACTCTAGAATACAATTAACAACAATACTTATCATACCAATTAAATCACAACATCACATCTTAAATCAATTATGCAATCAACTGAGTAGAGAAACCCTACCTTAGCTCAGATCCGATTACGAGTCAACAAATGGAAGATAGAATTGCTCTTCTACAAATTCTCCACCTAACAACAATCACAATAATTCAATCACAACATGCAAAACATCCCTTTTCCCCCAATTTCCAATACTAGGGTAAAACCTAAAAGACAAAACTGACCAAAGATATAAGGCGGGTGACTTACCACACAAATGACGCAAAAGACAAATGAACAAGGACTCACGAACAATCAAAGATCTTGGAGAGATTAGAGATTATTAGAGTACGTAGAAATATTTTAGGTTTTGGTAAAAGTGAAAAGTGAAACTGTTAATCGTAATTTATAACTCGAATCATCTTTAACCAAACCGCGAAAATAATTCATGTCAGACCGGATACTCGGTCGAGTTTTGAGAATACTCGGCCGAGTATGTCCCTTACTCGGCCAAGTATTACCATACTCGGCCGAGTGTTCCTAGACAGTAGCCTGACCAGAAACACACGACGCATTACTCGGCCGAGCTAGCCCAATTCGGCCGAGTAACAAGACCCAGAAAACTGTGATATTACAGTCTTCCCTCCTTAAAACTAACTTCATCCTCGAAGTTCAAACCCATACCTACATAGCATACACACATGCCACTCAGCCAACCAACATCACTCAACTCTCATCCTACATCCTCGACGCTAACTCAATCAACAACGCCTATCTCAACAATGCAGCTCACAACATAACATCAACCAAAGAATAACTCACCTAACTCCATAATACTATCGAATACCAACAACATAAGTGTTGCCAACTCTGTCTTACTTCCATAACTCTCACTAGAAAACTCAATACCAAGACAATCCACCAAACAAGATCAACCACCAACACGGAATGTTACATTCTACCGCCCTTAAAATGAACTTCGTCCTCGAAGTTTACTCATGCTCTTAAACATCATCACCCAAACTGTCAACACTATCGAAGTATACTCACACTCATAGTCTCCATACTAGTACTAGCACTGCCCTTGCTTTTAATAAAATCAACCACAACACAAATCCGTCCTTTATTCTACACCAAGACTCAAACTTCCAAATATACTTACAACCATCAAACTCTCTTTGTCGCATCCTACTCCTCTTAAGATAAATGTTACGTCCTTGTAACCCACTAATACTAGATTCTTAGTTGTAGTCTTCTCCTTATCCTCATCTTATATCACCTGTCACCGACTGTAACTTCAACACCGACAACCATCCCATATCCAAGGCTCTCTCTCCCTAACAACTCTCGTGCCTCTAATTATTCTGCATCCCATCTAACCTATATCATAAAATTCTCAGCATAACCACTACTCCATCTCTTCAACATTACCGCCAAATGACATACTTCTTTATACATGCACTTATCTCCATAATCATAACTCAAGGTCAAAGTTTGTCTGAGAATGTGATGCTCACTCAGAGTTTGGTCAAAGAGTATAGAAGAAAGTATCTATCCCCTAGATGTATGCTTAAAATTGACATCAGCAAAGCCTTTGACACCCTGCAATGGCCATTCATTCACAACATGCTTATAGAGCTCAAATTTCCTCCTATCTTCATTAAGTGGATCATGGCTTGTGTCACTGGATCCTGGTTCACTTTGAAAGTAAATGGCTCTCATCATGCCTTCTTTAAAGAGTAGAGTAGAGTAAGATAAAGAGACCCTTTATCTGTTTATCTTTTTGTTCTCAGTATGAAAATTCTATCTAGAAGTCTCTGGACAATGTGCCAAGCTCCAAATGTATCCTATCATCCAAAATATTCAAGATTAGGTCTGACTCACTTGGTATTTGCTGATGATCTTATGATCTTCACTAGGGGGACTTGCCTTCAGTCCAGACAGCTACTCACCTTCTGGCCATATTCTCCAAATGGTCTAGTCTTACAGCTAATCTTGAAAAGACAGAAGCCTACTTTGGGGGTGTGCAGCTTGCTCTGAAGAATCTTATTCTAGATGTCGTGGGTGTAAAGGAAGGTAAATTCCCCTTCAGGTATCTTGGCATACCTATCAACTCTTCTAAGCTTACAGTTGACATGTATGGAAGCCTGACTCTTAAACTCCAACCTTGATTAGTAGCTACTCTATCAAACATCTATCTTATGCAGGCAGGGTTCAGGTCTTAAATTCTGGTTTTTTTGGCCTAAGTAACTTCTGGTGTGCTGCCTTGCTACTCCCTAAACAAATTTGGAAAGATATATCAAAGTTAAGTAGGGACATTTTTGGGGCAGGGTTGATAATACCAAGAAATAGGTGTTCAAGTCATGGCAGAGTATATGTTCTCCCTGGGAAGAGGGAGGGTTTCAGATTAAGGCAGTAGATAATTGGAACAAAGTTGTTATGCTCAAATGGCTTTGGCATCTGGATCAATGCACATGAGTCATCTGGGTCTACTGGATTAACATATATAATTTTTTGAATGCTCTATTTGGGACCTGGCTGCTAAGGCTCGGTATTCTGAAAGTCTAAGAGGGGTTATTCAAACTAGGAATGAATGTATTGCACAACTGGGAAGTGAGCAGGATATCAAATGTCTGCTACAGCAATGCACTGCTAATGGCAGGTTCTTTGTTAGGAAAGCTTATGAGGGGCTGAGGACAATTTACCAAACCATGGCTTCTTTCAAAGCCATTAAACAAAGCATTATGGTCTCTAGACACAAAATCACAGTCATGATGGCGGCTCAATATAAGCTGGCTACAATTGAACTGCTGGCAAATAGGGGTATTCAGCTGGTTAATAGGTGTTTTTTGTGCAAATATGCTGCTGAGAGTGCTCAACATTTATTTTTCCAGTGTTCATATGCAAATGGCCTCCTGTGTCAGCTCAAACATTGGATGAAACTGAAACTGAACCTGTACAGTACTGATATCTGTTCTATCGAAAGAGGATAAAGCACTGGCATAGCAGATGGATCAGATGTGCTCTGGGTAGTCTGGTGTACTTAATATGGCAGGAACGCAACTTAATAGCCTTTGAAGGTAAAGAACGAGACCCTCAGGCAGTCTTTAGAGTTGTTCAGTTTACAACTAGTGCTCTGATATTTAGCATTCTTCCTAAACATGTACATGAAGAGATAGTAGAAGCTTTAAATTTGTGTTGATATACCACACACTTTGTAAAAAGCCGCATAGATAGAGGAAGTTACATGTATGTAAAGCATATAAGGGATATATTCTTTGCAAGAAAACTCATGTAAATCCTCTTTTGGAATATATGAGAAATACCATTCTTTTAAAAAAAAAATATAATGAAAGAGAGCAAGTTTATAGCAATAAGACTTAACTGGGAATTGCACACATAAACAGTTTAAAATTAGAGTACATGATGTGATTTTTATTTGTCGTTTAACCTATTCTAGTTTTAAAAATTAAAAGGCCAATGTTTAATGTTAAGTATGTTATTATTGCCCTTAATATTTAAAATTTATTTATTATTTTATAAAGGACGTAAAATTAGAATTATGTGATATTTATTTGTTGCTTAAAATACTCTAACAATACAACAACAACAACATCAGAGCCTTAATTCCAAAATGATTTGGGGTCGGCTGACATGAATCATCTTTTCGAACCGTCTATGGGTGAACGCACGCCTCAAAATGCGAATAAAAAAAGGGAAGATGAAAAACAAAAAGGAAGAACGAAAATGTAATGGAAAGTCAAGGTGAACTTAGGGGTTTTAAAATCGAATTCCGTCTATCTTTTATAAAAAAACTTAAAATTTAAATCGAGAGAAAAGATTAAAACGATTTTTAAAAACCGAAATAGAGTTAAGGATCCGGAATGAACCAGGTAAAATCTATAAGAAAGTGGTTGGTGAAAAAGTGTAATAAAGGGGAGAAAAATAAATAAATTAATTTCTTTAAATTAAATAAAAAAAAACACTAAATCTGTCAAAAAACATCAAATACTAAAAATTCACATGTATCATTTCCCTCCATTGTGCCCTCTCCGTCACCATACTCTCCTCAAGCCCCAGAACTCTCATATCGTGCTCTATCACTCTCAACCATGTCTGTCTCGGTCTTCCTCTGCCTCTAGGGACCTTTTCTGTTCTCCAAGTCTCCAGCCTGCCTCCTAACTGGTGCGTCCATAGGTCTCCTTCTCACATGGCCAAACCATCTTAGTCGGTTTTCCATCATCTTGTCCTCTATTGGCGCCACTTTTACCTTTTCCATAATCACCTCATTCCTTAACCGATCTTTCCTTGTATGTCCGCACATCCACCTCAACATGCGCATCTCCGCCACACTCATCTTTTGAATGTGACACTGCTTCACGGCCCAACACTCGGAGCCGTAAAGTAGGGCAGGCCTAATTGCCGTGCGATAAAATTTTCCCTTTAATCTTTGGGGCATATCTTTATCGCATAGAAACCCTGAAGCACTCTTCCATTTCAACCATCCCGCTTTAATTTTCGTGAGCCACATCTCCGTCTAACTCCCCATCTTTTTGAATAATAGATCCTAGATATCGAAGAAATCCGACCCCTCAACAACATTCCCATCGAAAATAATACTCCCCGCCTCTGTCGATCTCAACCCCGCCACCTTAGTGAACAGACACCTCAAATACTCGGTCTTACTCTGCTCACTGAACCCACGAGTCTCTAAAGTCTGCCTCCACAATTCCAACTTTCTCTCCACCCCTCTTTTGTCTCATCAATCAACACAATATCATCAGCAAACATCATACACCAAGGGATGTCGTCCTGAATATCCCTTGTCAACTCATCCATAACTATAGCAAAGAGAAAAGGACTAAGTGCGGAACCTTGATGCACCCCGATGGTAATAGGAAATTCTTCCGTTCTCCCAACATTAGTGCGAACACTTGCACTAGCCCCCTCATACATGTCCTTTATGAGGTCAATATATTTTCGCGACACATCCTTTCTCGCCAAAGCCCACCAAAGTACTTCTCTTGGTACCCTATTGATAAGTGCATATTTTATACATTTTAACCCCTTATATTAGTTTGATTTTATATATCATTTTAGCACTTATCAAAGTGTTTTTAAGCTAATATTGTGTTTCTAGTGCATTTGTGTGTTCAAGTGTGTTTTGTAGGAAAATGAGCTAAATGAGCTAAAGTACTATAAAATGTGCTAACACTAGAAGCAAGGCTAAGTATGAGAGCAAGATTGGACTAAGTGTTGGAAGTGCATGGATTTTGCATGAAGAAAGTGTTGGATCAAAATGAAAATGCAAGCAAAGTCAATGTGCAACTCAAAGCCCAAGAATTCAAGTCCAAAATGTGGTGGAAAATTTGGATGCTAAAGAAGAGCTTAGGATGCCAAAATACTTAAGATGCCCTCCTTAATGCTCTTAACCACACTCATAAACAAGGCATTAAAGCACCAACTTTGGATACCTTGAGCATTAAACCAAGAATTGAAGAGAAAATTAAGAGTGTGCTTAGGATGTCATTTTGGATTCCTCTACAAACTTTGCTCTCTTATTTCCTATATAAGGGATGCTAATCACACACCTTTAGACCATCTTTTCATACACAATTTCTCATAATTCTCTCTAAATTTAGTAGTTAGTTTAGGTTAGCTTTTAGTTTTGTTTAGTTTAGATTTACTTTATGTTATTTACATTTCATATTTACATTACAAGTTATAAAACAATTTACATTTACAAGTTATTTATATTACAAGTATTGATCTCCATTTCCATTTCCATTTCCAATTTCAAGGTAATTTCTTATTCATGTTTTCATTTATTATTAGTTTAGTTTACATTTACATTATGTTAGAGTAGTTTCTTTTGTCTAGGGAATGAAGGGAGCCATGCATAAAAAGTATTTGTAAAATGTTAAATTAGGTTGATATAATATTATCTAAATTGTTTCTATCACATGTTTGCACCTTAATGTTTAATCTTTGTTTAAAGGCCTTATTCATTGATTAAGTTTGTTCATTCGTTCTAAAGTCGAGAGGCACGGAATTGAATTAGACTAAGCATGTGTAGTAGGACGACCTAGTCATGGACGAGAGTTTTTCTAGGACCCGGTCTATGGTTGACACTAATGCCGTAAGGTGGGTGTCTCTAAGCCTAAACAATTTACATTTATCAACTCCTATGTTTAATTTGAGCATTTACATAATTTGCATGTGTGACCCGACCTCCCTAGATTATTTCTTTATCATTATTGTTTTCTTCCATAATCCAACCAACCAATCAACAAACGTTAATCTACCAAGATAAAATTCACTCCATAACAACTAATTAACAACTCCCGTCTCTTTGTGGTTCGACCCCTACGTACTACATTAATTTGTGTCTAGGGTATAAATATTATTTTTGCATAGGTGTGCGATAGCCTACCACCTATCATATGCCTTTTTCAAGTCAATAAAAACCATATGTAAGTCTTTCTTCTTGTCCCGATGGTATTCCATCAACTGTCTCATGATAAAAACCGCATCCATAGTCGATCTCCCGGGCATAAATCCAAATTGGTTTTCCGAGATGTCTACACATCTCCTAAGCCTTTGCTCGATTACCCGCTCCCATAACTTCATCGTATGACTCATAAGTTTAATTCCCCGATAATTGGAACACTCTTGAACATCACCTTTGTTCTTGTACAAAGGGACAAGAGTGCTTCTCCTCCAAGCCGATGGCATCTTGTTGCTCCTCCAAATCTTGTTGAAGAGCATGGTTACCCATTCGATCCCTTTCTCCCCGAAGCACCTCCAAACCTCTATGGGTATACCGTCCGGACCCTCTGCTTTCTTTGACCCCATCTTCCTTAACGCTTTTCTAACTTCACTCTTTTGTATTCTACGCACAAATTCCCGATTAACCATGCTTGGTGTTACCTCTACATCCCCAAAACCTTGTTCCTGGTGCCCATTGAATAAATTATCAAAGTAAGAACTCCATCTAGCCTTTATTTCGTTATCCTGAACCAGAATCTTGTCGTCCATATCTTTCACACACCAAACTCTCCCAATATCTCTCGTCTTTCGGTCTCTTATGCGAGCCAGTTTATAGATATCCTTCTCTCCTTCTCTCGTGTCCAACCTGGCATACACTTCTTGGTTAACTTTTGCCCTCGCCTCCCGTACGGCCTTTTTAGCGGTTCGTTTAGCCTCCTTGTACTTTTCAAAGTTCTCATCACTCATGCATTTCCCCAGAACCTTATAGCATTCACGTTTAGTCTTTATCGCTTGTCTCACCACATCGTTCCACCAAGATGTGTCCTTACTTGATGGTCTATTCCCTTTAGATTCCCCTAACACCTCCCTCGCCAAATCCTTTACAACATGCTCCAATTTATCCCACGTTGCATCAATATCTTTCTCCTCGCAATCCGACCAAATATCGCTACTTCCAACCTTATCCAAAAACGCTTGTTGGTTTCCTCCTTGTAGCTTCCACCACTTGATCCGTGCCTCACCGATTATCTTTCTCTTCCTCAAGTCTTTCTTACTCCGAAAATCAAGAACCACTAGTCTATGTTGTGTTGCGGCACTTTCCCCAGGTATGACCTTGCAATCAGTGTACTCTTTCCTCCACACATTCCTTACCAAAAGGAAGTCAATTTGACTAGCATTACCTCCACTTCTATAAGTCACCAAATGAGAATGTCTTTTCTCGAACCAAGTGTTCATTATACCCAAGTCATATGCCAAAGCAAAATCCAATATGTCACTTCCTGCTTCCTTTCTCTCCCCGAACCCAAAACCCCCATGAATGTTCTCAAAGCCAACTCGACTAGTACCCACATGCCCATTGAGGTCACCACCAATGATCAATTTCTCTCCAATAGGGACTCGTTCTACAACCTCTTCCAAATCTTCCCAGAAGGCTCGTCGAAAAGAAGCATCCAAACCTACTTGAGGTGCGTAAGCACTTATAACCGTCACCACCTCATCCCCGACTACAAGCTTAATGCTCATAATCCTATCACTCTTTCTCGATACTTCTACCACATCATCAATGTAATCTTTATCAATGACAATACCCACTCCATTACGACTTTTGTCTTTACCCGTGTACCAAATACTCTAACAATAAACGTCGAAATTTAAAATTTAGTATGAATTTGATTTTTAATTGTTGTTTAACTTATCTACAAATTTAAAGGCGAAAGTTTAATGTTTGTTTACTATTTGCATTTGATGATTCGGATTTTTTTTTCTTTTTTCCTTTTTAAATAAGAAATAATCATGTATTTGCTAGGACTCTAATGGTGAAATGAGATATTTTTGGCTTGCCTTTTTATTTTATTTATAAATTTATAAATAAATGAATTAAATCAATGTCATATAATTAATTGATAATCCATGTCACATTAAAAATGTCATGTCACAATAAAAATGTTATGTCGCATTAAAAGTTGTCATGTCACATTATTTTAGTTAGCCTTTTAATTAGATTTATAGATTTAATAACATTTGATTAACAAAAATATCATTTTGACGTCGAGCAAAAATGATATTGGTCGGCAACAAAAATTAAGATGAGAATCGGAATAACATAATAACATGTTATAATAACAATAAAAAATATTAAAGAACGATGTGAATATCAAGACATGGCAAAAAATAGAAACAAAAAAAAATCATGTGAACAAAATTTTATTACTTAAGAGTCATAGAGATCCCATGATTTTCACTGAAAATTAAACTATTTGTAGCATTAAATATAATCATCACAATTTGGCTTTTTATTCTAACGGGAAATTAAACATCAAAACATATACTAATTAAATTTTGGGATTTTATTTTTAGAATAAATTTTACAGACAAAATCATCATATATTTTTTTCAGCATTTATATTTCTTACCATATTCTCTCAAAACAATGTTAACCATTCAATATACCTTGAATTATCGTTCGCAAATAAAAATATAGAAATTTATATTTTGAAAAAAAAAGGTTAAATTAATTACATAGATCAACTGTTTTTTAATGAAATATAACAATAAAAAGTAGAAAATGACCGAGACGGAGAGAATAATATAAAAAAAAATAGAAAATAATAATAACAATAATCGTTGCAAAACACTAACAAACGTAGTAATATTCGTGACAAAATACTAATAAACTGTGGCAAATATTCAGTAAATTGTGGTCATATACATAATAATAAATATATTTTGACGATATATTATAACAATATACGTAGTGATTACCATTACGTTTTACGCATAAAATATTAAGTAGTAGGGACTAGAGGTGAACTAGTGCACCTGGATTTTCTGATGGGGGAGCAGCACTTGTAGAATCCAATTTCTATTTTTTTGTAGGTTTACTGACAGTTTCCATTCTTTTTCTTTTTCTAGATAACCTTCTTTTATTAAGAGATGAGATTGAGTAGGAAAGAAAAGTGTTCAAGAATGATATTGGTAGCTATAGCCTATAGGACATACTGCTAACCAGACATCGTAAAGTAGAACATGCCAATAATGTTCTTATCTTCATTAAACACGGGGCATCCATACTCATTATCCATATCCTATTTATCAGAGTTGGATGAATCATTGACTTCCTCATTGTTTACATGTTTCATTACTTTTTTCACTATCGTCGTCTGAATAAACAGTTATAACATGTTTTGTATATAGGAATGGGATTGGAGCAAGAAAGACATTTTCCCGAGAATCTCCTATTAGACTAAGTTAAGCTCTGATTCCATAGAAGAAAATGGAACATATTCTTCTCTAAAAGGACGACATGCATATCCAAAGAAAGACGCGAATGAATTTTTTTTCACGAAGAAACAAACCGTGTACGATATCACCCCTTTTCAAATCAATTTTCTTTCTCCGATTTCTTTTCAAATTAAACCTTAATCTCATACTACTCTTTTGTTTTGGTTTATCCATTCTTAATCTCGCCCTATTCTTTTGTTTTGTTTGCTTCACCCTTAATCCTCACTACTCTTTTCTTTTGGCTTCTTCACCATTAATATCGCACTACTCTTTTCTTTTGGTTTCTTGACTTCCAATTATAACAAAACAAAATTAATTTTTTCTTTTAAAAATCTAAGGTTAAACCCAAACATCACTCCCATGGTTTCACCCCCGAAGTTCTTTTGACGTGATATCAGTCCAAGACGTCAGAATTAGACCATTTATTGAAACGCATATCTCTCCTCTAACATTCCTATTTTCATTCAAATCAAAACATTCAATAATCCATGTTTTGTCCAGTTGTATGAATAGCGTCATCTCTACTATTTATGCCTTCTACATTATTATCATACACACGGAAATTAGGATTCATTTTAGCATCGAAAAGAAAATGGATTATTTTGAAAGACGACAAAATAAACTACACAATCAAACACAATTTAAGAAAGTAACATTAAACCATTTCAATTATAACAAACCACATGATGTACAAATTATGATTAAAAACAAGACATACCGAAAACGTTGACAATTCACGAAATCCGCAACGATCAGAATGAAAATAAATGAGACATTGTAGATATATGAGTAATATCTATCAGTTTCTCCAAATTAATTTCTGAAAATGACAACTAATTTCAAAATTCTCAGAGGGTATGAATAATTAGGGTTTCCTTTTTAGGGAACGTTAGAAAAGCGGGAAAAGTTGATTTTATTTTATTTTTCGGGTACCCAAAAGGTAATTTAGAATTGCTCCGTAAAATTTAAAGAACAAGAGTTAGCTTAAGCGGTAAAAAGCTCTCTTACTTCAATCAAAAAATTTGGGGTTTGATTCTCATACGCGACATAGTGCGCTCATCGGAGTTAAACAATATAACAATGGTCTTAACTTTCGGTTAAATGTAGCACAAATTTATGTTTTTGAAATGTCAATTCTGGTTTAAAATAGATATAGTCGTCCTTCGAAAAACGGATTAAATATATCAATCAGACCACCCCCAAGTAAGGGTTACGCTAATTAGGTGGTGACCCATTTTTACTCTTAGTCTCACCTTATTAACATTGACCCATTTTCACACTCCCATGCAGAAGGCCACAACTTAGGTCATCAATCAAATCATTTTTCACTTTCCAACATTTTCAATCATTTCCCACATTATCTACCCTACCAAAACCTTCCCAATCATTTAATTTTCTAATTTTGTAAATATCTTAATAATTTGGTCGTATGTTAGGCATCGTTAATCTCGTTGTGCTCATGATTTAGCTCACTTTGCTGGGTTAGAAGTAGGTAGAAGAGTTTGGGAAGGTCGGCTTCATGGCAATGTCGAGAGTTTCCTGATGATTTTGATCATAATGACATGAGATAATCCCGCTTTGGGGTATTAAAAAAAACATAATTCAACATATAAAAAATCACTAAAACTTGGGAGATGCGGTTTTTCAATATGTTATTGAGAGACTAGTCTTCCGTACCGGAAACATTGACAATTCACGAAATCTGCAGCGATTAGAGATGAAATACACGAGACATTGTAGATATATGAGAAATTTCTCAGTTTTCCCAAACTAATTTATGAAAATTGCAACTAATTTCGAATTTTTCAGAGGGTATGAAGAGTTAGGGTTTTTTTTAGGGAACGTTAGAAGTGCGGGAGAAAAACGAAAAGTAAAGTTAGAGGAGGATAAGGTGAAAAGAAACGCAAATTCTTATTTCAGACGGGCTGTTTCCCGTCTGAAATAAGACGGACAAAATGTTGGCATTTTTTAATAGAATGCAACCATTTAATGACAAAATGTTATAACTAGAGTTGTCACTTTTTACCCTAAAAATGATGTGAAAAAATAATGGTAACATGTTATATTAGAAAATAACAACATTTTATTGTAAAATGACAACATGTTGTCTATCGCTTATTTCAGACGGGAACAACCCGTCTGAAGCAAGACACGTTGAGAAAACAAAACACTTCACCACTCGTACTATTTCCATAACGAAATATATGTTGTCCGTAGTATTTGGTTGCATTTACTGACCCACCGGGTAGTGTGGGCAATATAACAACAATAACATCAAAGCCTTAATTCCAAAATGAATTGATATTTGAGATTAATTTCTTCTGATCTCCTCCCAGCACTTCCTTGTCAGCCATTCATATCACCTTTTCAACTCTTTTCTTCACGTCTATCATCTTCTTTCTTTTTTATGATTGGGCAGATTTTTTATCTTATTTTTAGTCTTTTATTTGAAAAATCTATTAGTTATGCTTCATGATTTACTTTCTTAACACTAGTAGGAGTTAAAGGACAATATTTCAAAGTTTATCATTAAATTGATTGTACTATATTATCATTATTGATATCGATTTTTTGGGTAACTTTGTTTTCCCTTAGAATAACTTGTGATTATAATGTTGAAAGACTTTTTCTATATGCTTATTTATTTTATATTATTTTTTATTTCCTTGGTGGGCTTGAAAGTCTCTTTGGTTTCTTACTAGAGCTTCTTGTTTGATGCCTTCAATTATGTTTGGTTCTTGATAATGTGAAAATCATCGATTTTCTTTTACCATTCTCATCCTTGCGGATGTTATAGGTTGATTTTCAATCAACCTAGTTTCCTTACCTTAACAAAAAAAAAGGTGGGCAATAAATCTCGCGGCTCCGTAAATTCTTCCGGCGGATTTACAATAGCCCTACATTAAAGTTTAGGTTCAATGTAGGCCTTACTTAGTTTAAGGGTAAAATTGTCAGTAAGACTCTAGCATATCAGTTTTCCACTAACTTTTTTTTTATTGTTCAGACTCAACTAAGACTCAGGTCAAACTTTATAAATTGTCTATCAGACTCACCTCACACTCTACTTTACCAATTCACTTTTTTTTTTCAAACTTGAAAAAAAATGACACATGGGATCCACCCATTGGAGAATTTCCCTTAAAACTTAAAGGTAGGGTTAAGACTCACCCAAAGTCTTAAATTGAGTCTTGGATTTCCAATATTCAACTTAAGACTTTGTCAAGATTAGGGTAGATTATTTTGGTAGTCTTGAGTGAATCTTGTCTCAAGCTTACCAAAGCCTTGTCTCAAGACTAACAATAATTTTACTTTAAGCCTCTAAGGTCATGGCACACCACCGACATCTTTGAGAAATTAAAGTGATATTTATAGATCACCTATCAAAAATTAACAGGGCTATATTTTTGCTAAATGGAAACCGAGCGTCTGACTTCAATATCAGAAGGTGGACTATTTACCATTGGAGCCAACCCTTATTGATAGACGATATTATTTGTGGGAACATTATTAATATGTACTTAAATTTTATTATTGCTTGCTCATATTATATGCATTATGCAAGGAAGATTGTTTTATCTAAATTTTGTTAATAACATATTTAACAACCAATTTTATTTTGCGATAACTGAAATACAAAACAAATAAACAGATGAATTTTATTAATAAATATAAAAAAGTATGTGTACAACCTCTAATGTATCCTCATACTCTAATATGCCATAAGGGGTACGTGTACGCGGTATACGTGAGGGGTGCACGATAGACAACTTTTGTTGTTACATGCGTGATATAGATTTGATTTCTTGAGAGGGTCGCGATGACTTGAATCTATCTTGAAAGTTGAATTTTTGGTTGGGTCTTCTGCGCAGGTGGGACAATTTGATGTGCTTATTGATTGTTTGCAATGATTTTGATAGAGAAGAACTCTATTTATAGAGCTTAAATTCCTCTTGATAGACTTTGGTAGTCACAGCTACACCTGGCAAAATGGGTCAGACCCAAATGACCCGAAACCCGAAAATGACCCGAACTTGCTAGACCCGAATACGAACCTAAACCCAAATTGACCTGACCCGACCCAAACATTGTCTAGCCAGATGTTAACCCGACCCGAGGTGACCTAACCTGAAAAGAGTCAACTCATAATTGACCCGATCCCAAATGACATGAAGTGATCCAAAATAATCCAAAGCGACTAGTACTAAGTAATATTAATAGTATATATATAAAAAAAGTTCAATTGGTTACAAAAACCCCTAATAAATAGTTAAATTTATAAAATAGTGTTTTTTAATAAAAATAGTACTCTAACAAGGGTTTAAATATTAACTCGAAAGCAAACTGACCTAAAATGACTCATACCCGAAAATGACCTGATCCGAAATGACTCAATAACAGGTCACCCGAAAGTGACCCAACCCAACCCGAAACGTGTTCCAGACCCAAAATGACCTGACCCAAACCTGTAACACCCCCACAAGTCGGGATCCTTCCTTAAGGCCTTCTCAACCCATTAGAGTGCCACAAGACTTGTTTCCCAAGTTTTTAGTGCGAACAAACGAGTATAAACATTCAACATAAGTAATTTAAAACAACCAACTTATGATAGATAAGTTGTAGTTGAATCGAATAAGTGTGGACGCGGGCCACAGGGGGCGCTTGGGACAAGCGTTTGCATTTGTGGAGTCGCCACCAATTTATTGTGGAAAATTGGAAACCGTTCGAATACCTCGTGCCATGTCAAGACACAAAGTAATGACATGAATACTAAGCACTCGTTACCCTTAGCATTCTATGTCTAGAATGACTCTCGTGGATGTCAATGAACACGGATGTTCACAGAGATCTGGAGTAAGGGGTGAGGGTACGTATTAGGAAGCTCTTTTGATCGAACACCTAATCCCGCCCGCCTCGATAGCGGCCTCTACTAATGATTAGGTAAAATCGTCTATACTCGATATATTGTCGATTATATGCATGCAATGCGACATCCAACGTTTTAATCCTAACATGTGAGAACTAGAATAAGTCGGTTAAACACGTAGTTTATCATACAATTGGGTCGAAGTGGAATTTAAGGTTGATTACATGTGAAGGTATACAATCAATATGATACAAGAAATACAATAAATACATTAATGAAAAGTACAATAATTACATCGGATTTAATGATTTATGTCGAAAATACTTTTAAAACGGATAATTTGAGAAAGAATAAATAAATATACAAATAAGAATTAGGGTGATAATGCGAATAATAGTTAGTTAATACATAAACTAATAAACTAGGTCAAAGCAAAAACGGAAGTTCAGAGACAGAAATCAACCAGGAACAGGCGCAGCAGAGCTGCGCTCTCTGGAAGAGGCGCAACAGTTGTTGCGTCTGTTCCTTGGCTCAGTTTTGGCTGTGAAGCCGGAATTGCGAATCGTTAATGTTAATTGGTGAATTTAATGATTGATTATGAACAATTGACACGGATGAAAGTGATTAACATGTTATTTACATATGATTGGGGTCATAAAAGCAATAAACACGGATGAAACTAATTAATACGAATTAATTACATGATTAATAGAGTTAATTAATGAATTGAATAAATGAATTAAACAAAATTAATTAGGTTAAATTAAAGATGAATTGATGATGAATATGATAATAAACAGATGGGAATATATCAAAGATCGAATTCCAGAGATCCAATATGTATGAATCGAATCTCTAAAACCCGGATTGACTTTAATGACGAAAACCCGCAAATATTAGTTATAAAAGATTTAAGTCAGGATTTAATGACGAATTAAATACTAATGATGATGAATAACATGTTTAATTACTATGTTAAAATTGCTATATTAAAGAATCAAAGAACAAACGAAATAAAAGAGACAATTGACAAAAGACGAAGGAAGAAGAAAGGAAGCAGGAACTGCGGCAGCCTCACGAAGAGGCGCAGCAGTTGCTGCGTCCTTTCTCGACGGTCATCTTCTGGTAATTCGTAAAAAAAGGATTTAAAGCAAAGGGTTTTAGAAATCGGTTTTAATTATATTTTCGACATAAATCTTACAATATGATTACAACAATAAAGAACAATAAATAAAAGAGAGATTTACACCCTCAGACTTACATGTTTGACGAAACGAGATGAACTAAGTTTACCATTAGTGATGCTCGACTCGAATGTAGACGAAAGTGCCCTCGTAAGAGGAAAAAGACTAAGATTGATTAAGTTGATTATGGTGGAGTTGGTCAAATTGGTCGGTCATGCAAAACGAGTCTGGTACTCAGAAGGATCCGAGCTTACGTGGTCGAAAGTTCAAGCACGTAGACGCCAAAAAGTAAGAACGTGGTCTAGAATGCAAAGGGAGAAGAGAAGGGCGGACACTCGCGTGAGAAATATGTGAGACCGAAGGTCTCTATTTATACTAATCACACGGAGGAAGTAGGGTTTTCGGAGAAACTTTGGAAGTGAATCTCGAAAAGATATGAAAAGATACGAAAAATACGCAGAAAAAGACTTGGGAAGAGGCGCAACACCTGCTGCGTCTATTCCCAAGTGGTTTTCTCCTGCGGAAGAAAGATTTCCGTGTTTATTTAATGGAATAACGGAATAATTTGGTTTTCCTTAATATTTTGTCTGAATATTACGGGAAATTGTTTACCAAAGATTAACAGATTTATAAAATATGGAATAGAAATATCCGGAACATTCCAGAACATTCCGACTCGGCATATTACTGGCTGTCAGAAAATGAAGACGGTTTTAGGCCCGGACTCCAAATGTACTCTAATTACTGCCACAATGACCGTATCAGCACGTAGATGACATTTAAGAGGAAGACATAAATGTTTGAGCGATCATTTGACGATAAACTTACAAACTGTCAAAAATCGTTCCGCGTACCAAACATGCGGCCCAATCATCACCGGGTGGTTTGCGGGAGGTGCAGAAATGAGGTATCTACAGAGCCCCTACTTTGCGGCAGGTGCAGAAATAAGGTATCCGAATGGCTGAAATTGAAGTGTATAATACACGACTTTTCGGGATTCCGGGATCCCGTAACAAAATTCTCCGGAAATCACATAGAAAGTTCCTCGGGTCAGATAAAGCGGCCACGCAAAGTTTGAGCACCAACGGAAGACATTTGGGGGTGCCGGTGTGCCACAAACCAACATTTGCCGAAACTCGGATTATCGTGAAAAATGTGTTAAAGCTCGTTATTTGAGGCTGAAATCGAACAGGTTGATTCTTGAAATGAGCTCAGACGCGTGATTGAAAAACAGGGAGAAAAAAGAAACAGGTTCCAGTCGACCTTCCGAATGGCTGAAATTGAAGTGTATAATACACGACTTTTCGGGATTCCGGGATCCCGGAACAAAAGTCTCTGGAAATCACATAGAAAGTTCCTCGGGTCAGATAAAGCGGCCACGCAAAGTTTGAGCACCAACGGAAGACATTTGGGGGTGCCGGTGTGCCACAAACCAGCATTCGCCGAAACTCGGATTATCGTGAAAAATGTGTTAAAGCTCGTTATTTGAGGCTGAAATCGAACAGGTTGATTCCTGAAATCGAACAGGTTGATTCCTGAAATGAGCTTGGACGCGTGATTGAAAAACTAGGAGAGAAAAAGAAACAGGGTCCGGTACGACCTTCCGAACGGCTGAAATTGAAATGGATAATACACGGTTTTTCGGGATTCCGGGGTCCCGGAACAAAATTCTTCGGAAATCACATAGAAAGTTCCCTGGGTCAGATAAAGCGGCCACGCAAAGTTTGAGCACCAACAGAAGACATTTGGGGGTGCCGGTGTGCCACAAACCAGCATTCGCCGAAACTCGGATTATCGTTAAAAATGTGTTAAAGCTCGTTATTTGAAGCTGAAATCAAACAGGTTGATTCCTGAAATAAGCTCGGACGCGTGATTGAAAAAAAGGGAGAAAAAGAAACAGGGTCCGGTACGACCTTCCGAACGGCTGAAATTGAAGTGTATAATACACGGTTTTTCGGGATTCCGAGGTCCCGGAACAAAATTCTCCGGAAATCACATAGAAAGTTCCTCGGGTCAGATAAAGCGGCCACGCAAAGTTTGAGCACCAACGGAACACATTTTGGGGTGCCTGTGTGCCACAAACCCGTATTCGCCGGAACTCGGATTATCGTGAAAAATGTGTTAAAGCTCGTTATTTGAGGCTGAAATCGAACAGGTTGATTCCTTAAATGAGCTCGGACGCGTGATTGAAAAACAGGGAGAAAAAGAAACATGGTCCGGTACGACCTTCCGAACGGCTGAAATTGAAGTGTATAATACACGGTTTTTCGGGATTCCGGGGTCCTGGAACAAAATTCTCCGGAAATCACATAGAAAGTTACTCGGGTCAGATAAAGAGGCCACGCAAAGTTTGAGGACCAACGGAAGACATTTGGGGTTGCCGGTGTGCCACAAACTAGTATTCGCCGAAACTCTGATTATCGTGAAAAATGTGTTAAAGCTCGTTATTTGAGAATGAAATCAAACAGGTTGATTCCTGAAATAAGCTCGGACGCGTGATTTAAAAACAGGGAGAAAAAGAAACAGGGTCCGGTACGACCTTCCGAACGGCTGAAATTGAAGTGTATAATACATGGTTTTTCGGGATTCCGGGGTCCCGGAACAAAATTCTCCGGAAATCACGAAAAAAGTTCCTCGGGTCAGATAAAGCAGCCACGCAAAGTTTGAGCACCAACGGAAGACATTTGGGGGTGCCGGTGTGCCACAAACCAGCATTCGTCGAAACTCGGATTATCGTTAAAAATGTGTTAAAACTCGTTATTTGAGGTGAAATCGAAACAGGTTGATTCTGAAATCGAACAGGTTGATTCTGAAATGAGGTGAGACGCGTGATTGAAAAACAGGAGAAAAAGAAACAGGTCAGGTACGACCTTCCGAACGTCTGAAATTAAAGTGTATACTGGTTTTTCGTGATTTCGGGGTCCCGGAACAAAATTCTCCGGAAATCACATGGAAAGGTCCTCGGGTCAAATAAAGCGGCCACGCAAAATTTGAGCACCAACGGAAGACAATTTGGGGTGTCGGTGTGCCACAAACCAGCATTCGGCGAAACTCGGATTATCGTGAAAAATGTGTTAAAGCTCGTTATTTGAGGCTGAAATCGAACAGATTGATTCATGAAATCGAGCAGGTCGATTCCTGAAATCGAACGGGTTGATTACTAAAATGAGCTCGGACGCGTGATTGAAAAATAGGGAGAAAAAGAGACAGGGTCCGGTACGACCTTCCGAACGGTTGAAATTGAAGTGTATAATACACGGTTTTTCGGGATTCCGGGGTCCCGGAAAAAAATTCTCCGGAAATCACATAGAAAGTTCCTCGGGTCAGATAAAGCGGCCACGCAAAGTTTGAGCACCAACGGAATAAATTTGGGGTGCGGTGTGCCCAAACCAAAGATTCGCCGAAACTCGGATTATCGTGAAAAATGTGTTAAACCTCGTTATTTGAGGCTGAAATCGAACAGGTTGATTCCTGATATCGAACAGGTTGATTCCTGAAATGAGCTTAGACGCGTGATTAAAAAACAGGGAGAAAAAGAAACAGGGTCCGACCTTCCGAATGG
Organism: Silene latifolia; assembly: GCF_048544455.1. Classification (NCBI taxonomy): domain Eukaryota; kingdom Viridiplantae; phylum Streptophyta; class Magnoliopsida; order Caryophyllales; family Caryophyllaceae; genus Silene; species Silene latifolia. The sequence goes on along the minus strand of NC_133535.1, from coordinate 6,112,463 downwards.
CTGAAATTGAAGTGTATAATACACGACTTTTCGGGATTCCGGGATCCCGGAACAAAATTCTCCGGAAATCACATAGAAAGTTCCTCGGGTCAGATAAAGCGGCCACGCTAAGTTTGAGCACCAACGGAAGACATTTGGGGGTGCCGGTGTGCCACAAACCAGCATTCGCCGAAACTCGGATTATCGTGAAAAATGTGTTAAAGCTCGTTATTTGAGGCTGAAATCGAACAAGTTGATTCCTGATATCGAACAGGTTGATTCCTGAAATGAGGTTAGACGCGTGATTGAAAAACAGGGAGAAAAAGAAACAGGGTCCGGTACGACCTTCCGAATGGCTGAAATTGAAGTGTATAATACACGACTTTTCGGAATTCCGGGATCCCGGAACAAAATTCTCCGGAAATCACATAGAAAGTTCCTCGGGTCAGATAAAGCGGCCACGGTAAGTTTGAGCACCAACGGAAGACATTTGAGGGTGCCGGTGTGCCACAAACCAGCATTTGCCAAAACTCGGATTATCGTGAAAAATGTGTTAAAGCTCGTTATTTGAGGCTTAAATCGAACAGGTTGATTCCTGAAATGAGCTCGGACGCGTGATTGAAAAACAGAGAGAAAAATAAACAGGGTCTGGTACGACCTTCCGAACGGCTTAAATTGAAGTGTATAATACACGATTTTTGGGGATTCCGGGGTCCCGGAACAAAATTCTCCGGAAATCACATAGAAAGTTCCTCGGGTCAGATAAAGCGGCCACACAAAGTTTGAGCACCAACGGAAGACATTTGGGGGTGCCGGTGTGCCATAAACCAGCATTCGCCGAAACTCGGATCATCGTGAAAAATGTGTTAAAGCTCGTTATTTGAGGCTGAAATCGAACAGGTTGATTCCTGAAATCGAACAGGTTGATTCCTGAAATGAGCTTGGACGCGTGATTGAAAAACAGGGAGAAAAAGAAACAGGGTTCGGTACGACCTTCCGAACTATTTGAAATTGAAGTGTATATACACGGTTTTTCGGGATTCCGGGGTCCCGGAACAAAATTCTCCGGAAATCACATAGAAAGTTCCTCGGGTCAGATAAAGCAGCCATGCAAAGTTTGAGCACCAACGGAAGACATTTGGGGGTGCCGGTGTGCCACAAACCAGCATTCGCCGAAACTCGGATTATCGTGAAAAATGTGTTAAAGCTCGTTATTTGTGGCTGAAATCGAACAGGTTGATTCCTGAAATCGAACAGGTTGATTCCTGAAATCGAACAGGTTGATTCCTGAAATGAGCTTGGACGCGTGATTGAAAAACAGGGAGAAAAAGAAACAGGGTCCGGTACGACCTTCCGAACGGCTGAAATTGAAGTGTATAATACACGGTTTTTCGGGATTCCGGGGTCCCGGAACAAAATTCTTCGGAAATCACATAGAAAGTTCCTTGGGTCAGATAAAGCGGCCACGCAAAGTTTGAGCACCAACGGAAGACATTTGGGGGTGCCGGTGTGCCACAAACCAGCATTCGCCGAAACTCGGATTATCGTTAAAAATGTGTTAAAGCTCGTTATTTGAGGCTGAAATCAAACAGGTTGATTCCTGAAATAAGCTCGGACGCGTGATTTAAAAACAGGGAGAAAAAGAAACAGGGTCCGGTACGACCTTCCGAACGGCTGAAATTGAAGTGTATAATACATGGTTTTTCGGGATTCCGGGGTCCCGGAACAAAATTCTCCGGAAATCACGAAAAAAGTTCCCCGGGTCAGATAAAGCAGCCACGCAAAGTTTGAGTACCAACGGAAGACATTTGGGGGTGCCGGTGTGCCACAAACCAGCATTCGTCGAAACTCGGATTATCGTTAAAAATGTGTTAAAACTCGTTATTTGAGGCTGAACTCGAACAGGTTGATTCCTGAAATCGAACAGGTTGATTTCTGAAATGAGCTGAGACGCGTGATTGAAAAACAGGGAGAAAAAGAAACAGGGTCCGGTACGACCTTCCGAACGTCTGAAATTAAAGTGTATACTGGTTTTTCGTGATTTCGGGGTCCCGGAACAAAATTCTCCGGAAATCACATGGAAAGGTCCTCGGGTCAGATAAAGCGGCCACGCAAAATTTGAGCACCAACGGAAGACAATTTGGGGTGTCGGTGTGCCACAAACCAGCATTCGGCGAAACTCGGATTATCGTGAAAAATGTGTTAAAGCTCGTTATTTGAGGCTGAAATCGAACAGATTGATTCATGAAAACGAGCAGGTCGATTTCTGAAATCGAACGGGTTGATTACTGAAATGAGCTCGGACGCGTGATTGAAAAATAGGGAGAAAAAGAGACAGGGTCCGGTACGACCTTCCGAACGGTTGAAATTGAAGTGTATAATACACGGTTTTTCGGGATTCCGGGGTCCCGGAAAAAAATTCTCCGGAAATCACATAGAAAGTTCCTCGGGTCAGATAAAGCGGCCACGCAAAGTTTGAGCACCAACGGAATAAATTTGGGGGTGCCGGTGTGCCACAAACCAGCATTCGCCGAAACTCGGATTATCGTGAAAAATGTGTTAAACCTCGTTATTTGAGGCTGAAATCGAACAGGTTGATTCCTGATATCGAACAGGTTGATTCCTGAAATGAGCTTAGACGCGTGATTAAAAAACAGGGAGAAAAAGAAACAGGGTCCGACCTTCCGAATGGCTGAAATTGAAGTGTATAATACACGACTTTTCGGGATTCCGGGATCCCGGAACAAAATTCTCCGGAAATCACATAGAAAGTTCCTCGGGTCAGATAAAGCGGCCACGCTAAGTTTGAGCACCAACGGAAGACATTTGAGGGTGCCAGTGTGCCACAAACCAGCATTTGGCGAAACTCGGATTATCATGAAAAATGTGTTAAAGCTCGTTATTTGAGGCTGAAATCGAACAGGTTGATTCCTGAAATGAGCTCGGACGCGTGATTGAAAAACAGGGAGAAAAATAAATGTGGTCAGTACGACCTTCCGAACGGCTTAAATTGAAGTGTATAATACACGATTTTTGGGGATTCCGGGGTCCCGGAACAAAATTCTCCGGAAATCACATAGAAAGTTCCTCGGGTCAGATAAAGCGGCCACGCAAAGTTTGAGCACCAACGGAAGACATTTGGGGTGTCGGTGTGCCATAAACCAGCATTCGCCGAAACTCGGATTATCGTGAAAAATTAGTTAAAGCTCGTTATTTGAGGCTGAAATCGAACAGGTTGATTCCTGAAATCGTACAGGTTGATTCCTGAAATGAGCTTGGACGCGTGATTGAAAAACAGGGAAAAAAAGAAACAGGGTCCGGTACGACCTTCCGAACGGCTGAAATTGAAGTGTATAATACACGGTTTTTCGGGATTCCGGGCTCCCTGAACAAAATTCTCCGGAAATCACATAGAAAGTTCCTCGGGTCAGATAAAGCGGCCACGCAAAGTTTGAGCACCAACGGAAGAAATTTGGGGGTGCCGGTGTGCCACAAACCAGCATTCGCCGAAACTCGGATTATCGTGAAAAATGTGTTAAAGCTCGTTATTTGAGGCTGAAATCGAACAGGTTGATTCCTGAAATCGAACAAGGTTGATTCCGAAATCGAACAGGTTGATTCCTGAAATCGAACAGGTTGATTCCTGAAATGAGCTCAGACGCGTGATTGAAAAACAGGGAGAAACAGAAACAGGGTCTGGTACGACCTTCCGAATGGCTGAAATTGAAGTGTATATAATACACGACTTTTCGGGATTCCGGGATCCCGGAACAAAATTCTTCGGAAATCACATAGAAAGTTCCTCGGGTCAGATAAAGCGGACACGCAAAGTTTGAGCACCAACGGAAGACAATTGGGGGTGCCGGTGTGCCACAAACCAGCATTCGCCGTAACTCGGATCATCGTGAAAAATGTGTTAAAGCTCGTTATTTGTGGCTGAAATCGAACAGGTTGATTCCTGAAATTAGTTCGGACGCGTGATTGAAAAACAGGGAGAAAAAGAAACAGGGTCCGGTACGACCTTCCGAACGGCTGAAATTGAAGTGTATAATACACGGTTTTCGGGATTCCGGGGTCCCGGAACAAAATTCTCCGGAAATCACATAGAAAGTTCCTCGGGTCAGATAAAGCGGCCACGCAAAGTTTGAGCACCAACGGAAGACATTTGGGGGTGCCGGTGTGCCACAAACCAGCATTTGCCGAAACTCGGATTATCGTGAAAAATGTGTTAAAGCTCGTTATTTGAGGCTGAAATCGAACAGGTTGATTCCTGAAATGAGCTCGGACGCGTGATTGAAAAACAAGGAGAAAAATAAACAGTGCAGTACGACCTTCCGAACGGCTTAAATTGAAGTGTATAATACACGGTTTCGGGATTAGGGGTTCGGAACAAAATTCTCCGGAAATCACATAGAAAGTTCCTCGGGTCAGATAAAGCAGCCATGCAAAGTTTGAGCACCAACGGAAGACTTTTGGGGGTGCCGGTGTGCCACAAACCAGCATTCGCCGAAACTCGGATCATCGTGAAAAATGTGTTAAAGCTCGTTATTTGTGGCTGAAATCGAACAGGTTGATTCCTGAAATTAGTTCGGACGCGTGATTGAAAAACAGGGAGAAAAAGAAACAGGGTCGAGACGACCTTCCGAACTATTTGAAATTGAAGTGTATAATACACGGTTTTTCGGGATTCCGGGGTCCCGGAACAAAATTCTCCGGAAATCACATAGAAAATTTCTCGGGTCAGATAAAGCGGCTACTCAAAGTTTGAGCACCAACGGAAGATATTTTGGGATGCCGGTGTACCACAAACCAGCATTCACCGAAACTCGGATTATCGTGAAAAATGTGTTAAAGCTCGTTATTTGAGGCTGAAATCGAACAGGTTGATTCCTGAAATCGAACAGGTTGATTCCTGAAATGAGCTCGGACGCGTGATTGAAAAACAGGGAGAAAAAGAAACAGGGTCCGATACGACCTTCCGAACAAATTGAAATTGAAGTGTATAATACACGGTTTTTCGGGATTCGGGGTCCCGGAACAAAATTCTCCGGAAATCACATAGAAAGTTCCTCGGGTCAGATAAAGAGGCCACGCAAAGTTTGAGCACCAACGGAAGACATTTGGGGGTGCCGGTGTGCCACAAACCAGCATTCGCCGAAACTCGGATTATCGTGAAAAATGTGTTAAAGCTCGTTATTTGAGGTGAAATCGAACAGGTTGATTCCAGAAATCGAACAGGTTGATTCCGAAATGGGCTCGGACGCGTGATTGAAAAACAGGAGAAAAAGAAACAGGGTCCGGTACGACCTTCCGAACGGCGCAGAATTCAAGTGTATAATACACGGTTTTTCGGGATTCCGGGGTCCCAGAACAAAATTCTCCGGAAATCACCTAGAAAGTTCCTCGGGTCAGATAAAGCGGTCACGCAAAGTTTGAGCACCAATGGAAGAAATTTGGGGGTGCCGGTGTGCCACAAACCAGCATTCGCCGAAACTCGGATTATCGTGAAAAATGTGTTAAAGCTCGTTATTTGAGGCTGAAATCGAACAGGTTGATTCCTGATATCGAACAGGTTGATTCCTGAAATGAGCTTAGACGCGTGATTAAAAAACAGGGAGAAAAAGAAACAGGGTCCGACCTTCCGAATGGCTGAAATTGAAGTGTATAATACACGACTTTTCGGGATTCCGGGATCCCGGAACAAAATTCTCCGGAAATCACATAGAAAGTTCCTCGGGTCAGATAAAGCGGCCACGCTAAGTTTGAGCACCAACGGAAGACATTTGAGGGTGTCGGTGTGCCACAAACCAGCATGTGGCGAAACTCGGATTATCATGAAAAATGTGTTAAAGCTCGTTATTTGAGGCTGAAATCGAACAGGTTGATTCCTGAAATGAGCTCGGACGCGTGATTGAAAAACAGGGAGAAAAATAAACAGGGTCTGGTACGACCTTCCGAACGGCTTAAATTGAAGTGTATAATACACGATTTTTGGGGATTCCGGGGTTCCGGAACAAAATTCTCCGGAAATCACATAGAAAGTTCCTCGGGTCAGATAAAGCGGCCACGCAAAGTTTGAGCACCAACGGAAGACATTTGGGGTGTCGGTGTGCCATAAACCAGCATTCGCCGAAACTTGGATTATCGTGAAAAATGAGTTAAAGCTCGTTATTTGAGGCTGAAATCGAACAGGTTGATTCCTGAAATCGTACAGGTTGATTCCTGAAATGAGCTTGGACGCGTGATTGAAAACAGGAAAAAAGAAACAGGGTCCCACGACCTTCCGAACAGTGAAATTGAAGTGTATAATACACGGTTTTTCGGGATTCCGGGCTCCCTGAACAAAATTCTCCGGAAATCACATAGAAAGTTCCTCGGGTCAGATAAAGCGGCCACGCAAAGTTTGAGTACCAACGGAAGAAATTTGGGGGTGCCGGTGTGCCACAAACCAAAGATTCGCCGAAACTCGGATTATCGTGAAAAATGTGTTAAAGCTCGTTATTTGAGGCTGAAATCGAACAGGTTGATTCCAGAAATCGAACAGGTTGATTCTTGAAATCGAACAGGTTGATTCCTGAAATGAGCTCAGACGCGTGATTGAAAAACAGGGAGAAACAGAAACAGGGTCTGGTACGACCTTCCGAATGGCTGAAATTGAAGTGTATATAATACACGACTTTTCGGGATTCCGGGATCCCGGAACAAAATTCTTCGGAAATCACATAGAAAGTTCCTCGGGTCAGATAAAGCGGACACGCAAAGTTTGAGCACCAACGGAAGACATTTGGGGGTGCCGGTGTGCCACAAACCAGCATTCGCCGAAACTCGGATTATCGTGAAAAATGTGTTAAAGCTCGTTATTTGTGGCTGAAATCGAACAGGTTGATTCCTGAAATTAGTTCGGACGCGTGATTGAAAAACAGGGAGAAAAAGAAACAGGGTCCGGTACGACCTTCCGAACGGCTGGAATTGAAGTGTATAATACACGGTTTTTCGGGATTCCGGGGTCCCGGAACAAAATTCTCCGGAAATCACATAGAAAGTTCCTCGGGTCAGATAAAGCATCCATGCAAAGTTTGAGCACCAACGGAAGACATTTGGGGGTGCCGGTGTGCCACAAACCAGCATTCGCCGAAACTCGGATTATCGTGAAAAATGTGTTAAAGCTCGTTATTTGTGGCTGAAATCGAACAGGTTGATTCCTGAAATTAGTTCGGACGCGTGATTGAAAAACAGGGAGAAAAAGAAACAGGGTCCGGTACGACCTTTCGAACGGCTGAAATTGAAGTGGGTATAATACACGGTTTTTCGGGATTCCGGGGTCCCGGAACAAAATTCTCCGGAAATCACATAGAAAGTTCCTCGGGTCAGATAAAGCGCCCACGCAAAGTTTGAGCACCAACGGAAGACATTTGGGGGTGCCGGTGTGCCACAAACCAAAGATTCGCGAAACTCGGATTATCGTGAAAAATGTGTTAAAGCTCGTTATTTGAGGCTGAAATCGAACAGGTTGATTCCTGAAATCGAACAGGTTGATTCCTGAAATGAGCTCGGACGCGTGATTGAAAAACAGGGAGAAACAGAAACAGGGTCCGGTACGACCTTCCGAATGGCTGAAATTGAAGTGTATATAATACACGACTTTTCGGGATTCCGGGATCCTGGAACAAAATTCTCCGGAAATCACATAGAAAGTTCCTCGGGTCAGATAAAGCGGACACGCAAAGTTTGAGCGCCAACGGAAGACATTTGGGGGTGCCGGTGTGCCACAAACCAGCATTTGTCGAAACTCGGATTATCGTGAAAAATGTGTTAAAGCTCGTTATTTGAGGCTGAAATCGAACAGGTTGATTCCTGAAATGAGCTCGGACGCGTGATTGAAAAACAAGGAGAAAAATAAACAGGGTCTGGTACGACCTTCCGAACGGCTTAAATTGAAGTGTATAATACACGGTTTTTCGGGATTCCGGGGTTCCGGAACAAAATTCTCCGGAAATCACATAGAAAGTTCCTCGGGTCAGATAAAGCAGCCATGCAAAGTTTGAGCACCAACGGAAGACATTTAGGGGTGCCGGTGTGCCACAAACCAGCATTCGCCGAAACTCGGATCATCGTGAAAAATGTGTTAAAGCTCGTTATTTGTGGCTGAAATCGAACAGGTTGATTCCTGAAATTAGTTCGGACGCGTGATTGAAAAACAGGGAGAAAAAGAAATGTGGTCCGACGACCTTCCGAACGGCTGAAATTGAAGTGTATAATACACGGTTTTTCGGGATTCCGGGGTCCCGGAACAAAATTCTCCGGAAATCACATAGAAAATTTCTCGGGTCAGATAAAGCGGCTACGCAAAGTTTGAGCACCAACGGAAGACATTTTGGGATGCCGGTGTGCCACAAACCAGCATTCGCCGAAACTCGGATTATCGTGAAAAATGTGTTAAAGCTCGTTATTTGAGGCTGAAATCGAACAGGTTGATTCCTGAAATGAGCTCGGACGCGTGATTGAAAAATGGGGAGAAAAAGAAACAGGGTCCGGTACGACCTTCCGAACGGCTGAAATTGAAGTGTATAATACACGGTTTTCGGGATTCCGGAGTCCCGGAACAAAATTCTCCGTAAATCACATAGAAAGTTACTCAGGTCAGATAAAGCGGCCACGCAAAGTTTGAGCACCAACGGAAGACATTTGAGGGTGCCGGTGTGCCACAAATCAACATTCGTCGAAACTCGGATTATCGTGAAAAATGTGTTAAAGCTCGTTATTTGAGGCTGAAATCGAACAGGTTGATTCCTGAAATGAGCTCGGACGCGTGATTGAAAAACAGGGAGAAAAAGAAACAGGGTCTGGTACGACCTTCCGAACGACTGAAATTGAAGTGTATAATACACGGTTTTTCGGGATTCCGGGGTCCCGGAACAAAATTCTCCGGAAATCACATAAAAAGTTCCTCGGTTCAGATAAAGCGGCCACGCAAAGTTTGAGCAACAACGGAAGACATTTGGGGGTGCCGGTGTGCCACAAACTAGCATTCGCCGAAACTCGGATTATCGTGAAAAATGTGTTAAAGTTTGTTATTTGAGGTTGAAATCGAATAGCTTGATTTCTGAAATGAGCTCGGACGCGTGATTGAAAAACAAGGAGAAAAAGAAAGAGGGTCTGGTACGACCTTCCGAACGGCTGAAATTGAAGTGTATAATAAACCGTTTTTCGGGATTTCGGGGTCCCGGAACAAAATTCTTCAGAAATCACATAGAAAGTTTCTCGGGTCAGATAAAGTGGCCACACAAAGTTTGAGCACCAACGGAACACATTTGGGGGTGCCGGTGTGCCACAAACCAGCATTTGCCGAAACTCGGATTATCGTGAATTATGTGTTAAAGCTCGTTATTTGAGGCTGAAATTGTAATACTCCGTATTTATGAGTCTCTGGGTACTCTATCGAGTAGGCCTTACTCTGTCGAGTAAGGGTATGTGCCGTTTTAGAAAAGTTTCTGACCTGTTGGGTACTCGATCGAGTAGCTGGGGCACTCGATCGAGTAGGGGGGTACTCGATCGAGTACCTTGGGTACTCGATCGAGTAGCCGGTTTTACGGGGAGTTTTCTCGGGTTTTGTTAATTATGCGATTAAGGTATATAAGCTTTGTCGTCATTATTCTAAATCACTTTTGCAAAACCTAAATTACTGTTTAAGAGAAAAAGCAAGCAAGTTCTTCATCCTAATCGCATTATTAGCAATACCCGGAGTTTGGAAGGTCAGTTCTCGTCGTTGGTTATACCGTTGAGTTCCTTGCGTCGAGGGTAAGATCTATATACCCTTTTTATTGTCTTTCCTTTGATTTGGTTAAACCCTAATATAGGGATTTTGCGGTTTTTGGAGTAGTATGTAATTGGGTAGCATTTATATGTTGTATGATAGGAGGAGGCTTCATAGAGGAAGCTTTTTGACACAGAAGTAGAGACCGTCTGACAGTGTGCTTTCCAGGTAGGATTTCCTACTCAGTATTAGTCCCATAATGGGATGATGGTTGATGTGTTGAGATTGATTGTTTGATATAGTAATTGTATTGTGACGGTTGTGATTGTGATTGTGACTGCTGTCTGTGGTTCTCGAGGCGTGGCCTCGGCTGAGTGGGGTCACTCGCGGGAGTGGCTTCACGCCCTAGTTTCGCCTTCTGTGGAACCCGCCACAGAAGGGATGAGCACATTAATGGACAGGGTTATCGCTCACTATGTGGAGCGGGGATTTGGTGGGTACGGGCTGCGGTCCCCCATCTGGTGGCGGGTCCAAAGTGGACGATCATGATTGAGATGATTGGAATTGGTTGGTTGTGTATGTGTGACAGTTAAGCTGTCTGTTTATCTTATGGTATATATATATATATTGAGTTGTTCGATTAGTACTGACCCCGATTGTTGTTTTGTAAACCTGGGGTGATCCATTCGGGGATGGTGAGCAGATATTGAGCAGGTATGAGATGAGTACTGGGATAGCTGGGATTGCCACGACATGATGATAGGAGTCTTCCGCTGTAGCTTATTAGTTATTTACATTTCAGTTAGAACAGCCAGTTTGAGAACATGTATTGTACTTTTGGTTTGGTTTGAGTATTGTAACTCTTCACTAAGTATTTATATTTAAAAGTTGTTTCTTCATTGTTTATTTGATTATCATTGCCTCGGGCAACCGAGATGGTAATGTCTTCATACCTGAGTGGTCCTGGTAAGGCACTTGGAGTATGGGGGTGTTACAAATGGTATCAGAGCGACGATCCTGAAACATGTAACCAATGAACCTAATGAACATAGCGAGTCAATTAAAATGAACCCGGGGTAAAGGTTGTAGGAGCTCATGCAAAGGCTTGGGAGACGTCCTGAAGCCGCGAACTCGCCCTACAATTTTGAACCGGTCACATGGGGGGGTGTTTGTCAAGTTGTATGTGTTGTTTGGTTAACTTGTGTGTGAATGTGACGAAGTGTGTGTAATTGTTGGATGTTTGAAGTAGAAATTTGAGAATGTGAAAGAAAGGTTAGTGATATATGGAAACTTGTTGTTAGAATGATAACATGTTGGATGTTTACAAGGTGGCGTTTAATAACATGATATAATGATCTCGTAGATCGTATGAAAAGATGCGTAGCATTATACGTTTAGTTACGTTATAATATATGGTTTTATGAAGTTATAGCATGTTAGTATATGACATAGCATGCGGGTAGCGTTTCTGAGTTAGCATGACTCGATCGAGTGGGACTGACTTGATCGGGTGGGGTTTTGATGATTTTGAGTCCATAATCGAGTTTTGGGGTACTCGATCGAGTAACTAGGGGCACTCGATCGAGTAGGGGGTCACTCGATCGAGTAGCCTAGCTACTCGGTCGAGTATGTTAGAGATCAGAAGGTCTGTTTGAGGTCTGATGTTGGGGCACTCGATCGAGTATGGAAGGCACTCGATCGAGTAGCCCGTTACTCGATCGAGTAGGTTTGGGCACTCGATCGAGTAGGTTCTGGGCAGCGTGTTTTCGTGTTTTGAGGTTTAGTACGTGTGTTTATGTCTACCCTTTCTTATATAGTTTCAAGATGCCGCCCAAGAAAAACGCTTACTATGCCAGAGCTGAGACCATGAATATGGATGATATCGTTAAGATGTTGGAGCACCAAGATGCTCTTACTGAGGCCCTAAAGAAAGTGAATGAGGATAAGGGTAAAGATAAGGAGAAGGAGGTTGATCATTCTAAAATCAGCCTCTATATAGCGAGGTTTAACCCGAAAGAGTACAAGGGAGTTGGGGAGCCTAACCTTCTTGATAGTTGGCTTAGAGAGATGGAGAACATATTAGATTTGGTTCTTGTCCGATGAGATGAGAGTGGAACAAGCTGCGTTCTATCCGAGGGAGGCGGTGGCAAGTGGTGGGATACTGATGAAAGTGAGTGCTAAGGAGATATATACAAACCAAGGTTTACCTGCTATACCTTGGGAGGAGTTTTAGAAATTTGTGAGAAAGGAGTTTGTACCGGAACATGTGAGGAGTAAGTTGAGGGAAGAGTTTGATGATTTTAAGATGACCGCCGAGATGTCTGTGGCCGAGTACTACAGGCAGTTCAATGAGAAGTTTAGGTATGATGAGGATATGGGTTTGAGTGAGGAGAATCTGGCGTTGAGGTTTGAGAGGGGGTTGACCACTAAGATTATGGATAAGTTACCCGTGGGAATCCTTACTGATGTTAAGAAAGCTTATGAGAGGGCTGGGAGAGCTGGGAGGTTGGTGGAGATGGCTCAGGAGAGGTCAGGTGGTGAGAAGAGGAAGTCTGAGAGCGAGGGTGGTGGTCAATCTAATCACAAGAAAGGCAACCACAATCAGTCTAAGGGGTTTTCTTCTGGGTCAGGGTTCAGTGCTGGGGCTTCCTTTGGGCGCGGCCGTGGGAGTGTTAGTGGTAGTTGGGGAGTGACCTGTTATGGTTGTGGTGGTGTAGGCCACAAGAGACATGAGTGCACAAGTGCACCGGGATCTTTCCGAGACCAGCAGAGCGAGCTATGCGAGCAAAGACCGGGCCGGGTCATGGCCAAACCGGGGAAGTCAGAGTTACCAGAGTGGAGGCAACCGCAACGGCGGTAATTCTTATCAGAAACCACCAACGAACAACAACAACAATCAAGGGTCGGGTGCTAAACCGACCACTTCAGCTAGTACTGTCCAGGGTGGTGGACAGAAGACCAGTGGAAAGTTATACATGACGGAGAAGAAAGCAGCTGAGGAAGATGCACACGTTATCACCGGTACTTTCCTTGTTAATGGTATTCCTACCTTTGTTTTGTTTGATTCGGGGGCTTCTCAGTCGTTTGTGTCTTCAAGTCATGTTAAACGGTTGGGTTTGAGAGTATATGAGTCTGTTAGTGAGCAAGTTTTTATACCTTCGGGTGAGTCTGTACCATGTGGGAGGTTGTTTAGAGATGTATCTATGATAGTTGGACAAGTTGATCTACCTGTAGACTTGCTAGAGTTTCCTTTTGACGGTTTTGAGATGATAGTCGGGATGGATTGGTTAGGAAAGTATAAAGCTAAGATAGATTGTCATCAAAAGAAAGTGTCTTTAAGGGGTCCTAAGATAGATTTGGTGGGTACGGCTGCGGTCCCCCACTGGCAGGGCTGGTCCAGTGGACAGTCAGTGATTGAAATGATTGGAATTGGTTGGTTGTGTATGTGTGACAGTTAAGCTGTCTGTTTATCTTATGGTATATATATATATATTGAGTTGTGTGATTAGTACTGAGCCCGGTTGTTGTTTTGTAAACCTGTGGTGATCCATTCGGGGATGGTGAGCAGATATTGAGCAGGTATGAGATGAGTACTGGGATAGCTGGGATTGCCACGACATGATGATAGGAGTCTTCCGCTGTAGCTTATTAGTTATTTACATTTCAGTTAGAACAATCAGTTTGAGAACATGTATTGTACTTTTGGTTTGGTTTGAGTATTGTAACTCTTCAATAAGTATTTATATTTAAAAGTTGTTTCTTCATTGTTTATTTGATTATCATTGCCTCGGGCAACCGATATGGTAATGTCTTCATACCTGAGTGGTCCTGGTAAGGCACTTGGAGTATGGGGGTGTTACAAAAATCGAACAGGTTGATTCCTGAAATAAACTCGGACGCGTGATTGAAAAATAGGGAGATAAAGAAACAGGGTCCGGTACGACCTTCCGAACGGCTGAAATTGAAGTGTATAATACACGGTTTTTCGGGATTCCGGGGTCCCGGAACAAAATTCTTCGGAAATCACATAGAAAGTTACTCGGGTCAGATAAAGCGGCCACGCAAAGTTTGAGCACCAACGGAAGACATTTTGGGGTGCCGGTGTGCCTTAAACCAGCATTCGCCGAAACTCGGATTATCGTGAAAAATGTGTTAAAGCTCGTTATTTGAGGCTGAAATCGAACAGGTTGAATCCTGAAATCGAACAGGTTGATTCCTGATATTAGCTCGAACGCGTGATTGAAAAACAGGGAGAAAAAGAAACAGGGTCCGGTACAACCTTCCGAACGGCTGAAATTGAAGTGTATAATACACAGTTTTTCGGGATTCCGGGGTCCCGGAACAAAATTCTTCAGAAATCACATAGAAAGTTCCTCGGGTCAGATAAAGCACCCACGCAAATATTGAGCACCAACGTAAGACATTTGGGGGTGCCGGTGTGCCACAAACCAGCATTCGCCGAAACTCGGATTATCGTGAAAAATGTGTTAAAGCTCGTTATTTGAAGCTGAAATCGAATAGGTTGATTCCTAAAATCGAACAGGTTGATTCCTGAAATTAGGCCGGACGCGTGATTTAAAAACAGGGAGAAAAAGAAACAGGGTCCGGTACGACCTTCCGAACGGCTGAAATTGAAGTGTATAATACACGGTTTTTCGGGATTCCAGAGTCCCGGAACAACATTCTCCGCAAATCACATAGAAAGTTTCTCGGGTCAGATAAAGCGCCCACGCAAAGTTTGAGCAACAACGGAAGACATTTGGGGGTGCCGGTGTGCCACAAACCAGCATTCGCCGAAATTCGGATTATCGTGAAAAATGTGTTAAAGCTAGTTATATGAGGCTGAAATCGAACAGGTTGATTCCTGAAATCGAACAGGATGATTCCTGAAATGAGCTCGGACGCGTGATTGAAAAACAGGGAGAAAAAGATCAAGGTCCGGTACGACCTTCCGAACGGCTGAAATTAAAGTGTATAATACACGGTTTTTCGGGATTCTGGAGTCCCGGGACAAAATTCTCCAGAAATCACATAGAAAGGTTCTCGGGTCAGATAAAGCGGCCACGCAAAGTTTGAGCACCAGCGGAAGACATTTGGGGGTGCCGGTGTGTCACAAACCAGCATTCGCCGAAACTCAGATTATCGTGAAAAATGTGTTAAAGCTCGTTATTTGAGGCTGAAATCGAACAGGTTGATTCCTGAAATGAGCTCGGACGCGTGATTGAAAAACAGGGAGAAAAAGAAACAGGGTCCGGTACGACCTTCCGAACGGCTGAAATTGAAGTGTCTAATACACGACTTTTCGGGATTCCGGGATGCCGGAACAAAATTCTCCGGAAATCACATAGAAAGTTCCTCGGGTCAGATAAAGCGGCCACGCAAAGTTTGAGCACCAACGGAAGACATTTGGGGGTGCCGGTGTGCCACAAACCAGCATTCGCCGAAACTCGGATTATCGTGAAAAATGTGTTAAAGCTCGTTATTTGAGGCTGAAATCGAATAGGTTGATTCCTAAAATCGAACAGGTTGATTCCTGAAATTAGGTCGGACGCGTGATTTAAAAACATGGAGAAAAAGAAACAGGTCCGGTACGACCTTCCGAACGGCTGAAATGAAGTGTATAATACACGGTTTTTCGGGATTCCAGGGTCCCGGAACAACATTCTCCGGAAATCACATAGAAAGTTTCTCGGGTCAGATAAAGCGGCCACGCAAAGTTTGAGCACCAACGGAAGACATTTGGGGGTGCCGGTGTGCCACAAACCAGCATTCGCCGAAATTCGGATTATCGTGAAAAATGTGTTAAAGCTCGTTATTTGAGGCTGAAATCGAACAGGTTGATTCCTGAAATCGAACAGGTTGATTCCTGAAATGAGCTCGGACGCGTGTTTGAAAAACACGGAGAAAAAGATAAAGGTCCGGTACGACCTTCCGAACGGCTGAAATTAAAGTGTATAATACACGGTTTTTCGGGATTCTGGGGTCCCGGGACAAAATTCTCCAGAAATCACATAGAAAGGTTCTCGGGTCAGATAAAGCGGCCACGCAATGTTTGAGCACCAGCGGAAGACATTTGGGGGTGCCGGTGTGTCACAAACCAGCATTCGCCGAAACTCGGATTATCGTGAAAAATGTGTTAAAGCTCGTTATTTGAGGTGAAATCGAACAAAGTTGATTCTGAAATGAGCTCGGACGCGTGATTGAAAAACAGGGAGAAAAAGAAACAGGTCCGGGTACGACCTTCCGAACGGCTGAAATTGAAGTGTATAATACACGTTTTTCGGGATTAGGGGTCCCGAACAAAATTCTCCGGAAATCACATAGAAAGTTCCTCGGGTCAGATAAAGCGGCCACGCAAAGTTTGAGCACCAACGGAAAACATTTGGGGATGCCGGTGTGCCACAAACCAGCATTCGCCGAAACTCGGATTATCGTGAAAAATGTGTTAAAGCTCGTTATTTGAGGCTGGAATCGAACAGGTTGATTACTGAAATCGAACAGCTTGATTTCTGAAATGAGCTCGGACGCGTGATTGAAAAATAGAGAGAAAAAGAAACAGGGTCCGATACGTCCTTCCGAACGGCTGAAATTGAAGTGTATAATACACGATTTTTCGGGATTCCGGGGTCCCGGAACAAAATTCTCCGGAAATCACATAGAAAGTTCCTCGGGTCAGATAAAGCGGTCACGTAAAGTTTGAGCACCAACGGAAGACATTTAGGGGTGCCGGTGTGCCACAAACCAGCATTCGCCGAAATTCGGATTATCATGAAAAATATGTTAAAGCTCGTTATTTGAGGCTGAAATCGAACAGGTTGATTCCTGAAATCGAACAGGTTGATTCCTGAAATGCGCTCGGACGTGTGATTGAAAAACAGGGAGAAAAGAAACAGGGTCCGGTACGACCTTCCGAACGGCTGAAATTGAAGTGTAATACACGGTTTTTGGGGATTTCGGGGTCCCGGAACAAAATTCTCTGGAAATCACATAGAAAGTTCATCGGGTCAGATAAACTGGCCACGCAAAGTTTGAGCACCAACGGAAGACATTTGAGGGTGCCGGTGTGCCACAAACCAGCATTCGCCGAAACTCGGATTATCGTGAAAAATGTGTTAAAGCTCGTTATTTGAAGCTGAAATCGAATAGGTTGATTCCTAAAATCGAACAGGTTTATTTCTGAAATTAATTCGGACGCGTGATTGAAAAACAGGGAGAAAAAGAAACAGGGTCCGGTACGACCTTCCGAACGGCTGAAATTGAAGTGTATAATACACGGTTTTTCGGGATTCCAGGGTCCCGGAAAAAAATTCTCCGGAAATCACATAGAAAGGTCCTCGGGTCAGATAAAGCGCCCACGCAAAGTTTGAGCACCAACGGAAGAAATTTGGGGGTGCCGGTGTGCCACAAACCAGCATTCGCCGAAACTCGGATTATCGTGAAAAATGTGTTAAAACTCGTTATTTGAGGTCGAAATCGAACAAAGTTGATTCTGAAATCGAACAGGTTGATTCCTGAAATGAGCTCGCACGCGTGATTGAAAAACAGGGAGAAAAAGAAATAGGGTCCGGTACGACCTTCCGAACGGCTGAAATTGAAGTGTATAATACACGGTTTTTCGGGATTCTGGGGTCCCGGAACAAAATTCTCCGGAAATCACATAGAAAGTTCCTCGGGTCATATAAAGCGGCCACGCAAAATTTGAGCACCAACGGAAGACATTTGGGGGTGCCGGTGTGCCACAAACTAGCATTCGCCGAAACTCGGATTATCGTGAAAAATGTGTTAAAGCTCGTTATTTGAGGCTGAAATCGAACAGGTTGAATCCTGAAATCAAACAGGTTGATTCCTGATATTAGCTCGAACGCGTGATTGAAAAACAGGGAGAAAAAGAAACAGGTCCAGACAACCTTCCGAACTACCGAAATTGAAGTGATACACAGTTTTTCGGGATTCCGGGGTCCCGGAACAAAATTCTTCGGAAATCACATTGAAAGTTCCTCGGGTCAGATAAAGCGCCCACGCAAAGTTTGAGCACCAACGGAAGACATTTGGGGGTGCCGATGTGCCACAAACCAGCATTCGCCGAAACTCGGATTATCGTGAAAAATGTGTTAAAGCTCGTTATTTGAACCTGAAATCGAATAGGTTGATTCCTAAAATCGAACAGGTTGATTCCTTAAATTAGGTCGGACGCGTGATTGAAAAACAGGGAGAAAAAGAAACAGGGTCCGGTACGACCTTCCGAACGGCTGAAATTGAAGTGTATAATACACGGTTTTTCGGGATTCCGGGGTCCCGGAACAAAATTCTCCGGAAATCACATAGAAAGTTCCTCGGGTCAGATAAAGCGCCCACGCAAAGTTTGAGCACCAACGGAAGACATTTGGGGATGCCGGTGTGCCACAAACCAGCATTCGCCGAAATTCGGATTATCGTGAAAAATGTGTTAAAGCTCGTTATTTGAGGCTGAAATCGAATAGGTTGATTTCTGAAATCGAACAGGTTGATTCCTGAAATGAGCTCGGACGCGTGATTGAAAAACAGGGAGAAAAAGATCAAGGTCCGGTACGACCTTCCGAACGGCTGAAATTAAAGTGTATAATACACGGTTTTCGGGATCTCGGGGTCCCGGACAAAATTCTCCGAAATCACATAGAAAGGTTCTCGGGTCGATAAAGCGGCCACGCAAAGTTTGAGCACCAGCGGAAGACATTTGGGGGTGCCGGTGTGTCACAAACCAAAGCATTCGCCGAAACTCAGATTATCGTGAAAAATGTGTTAAAACTCGTTATTTGAGGTGGAAATCGAACAGGTTGATTCCTGAAATCGAACAGGTTGATTCTGAAATGAGCTTCGCACGCGTGATTGAAAAACGGGGAGAAAAAGAAACAGGGTCCGGTACGACCTTCCGAACGGCTGAAATTGAAGTGTATAATACACGGTTTTTCGGGATTCAGGGTCCCGGAACAAAATTCTCCGGAAATCACATAGAAAGTTCCTCGGGTCAGATAAAGCGGCCACGCAAAATTTGAGCACCAACGGAAGACATTTGGGGGTGCGGTGTGCCAGAAACCAGCATTCGCCGAAACTCGGATTATCGTGAAAAATGTGTTAAAGCTCGTTATTTGAGACTGAAATCGAATAGCTTGATTTCTGAAATGAGCTCGGACGCGTGATTGAAAAACAGGGAGAAAAAGAAACAGGGTCCAGTACGACCTTCCGAACGGCTGAAATTGAAGTGTCTAATACACGACTTTTCGGGATTAGGGATGGGAACAAAATTCTCCGGAAATCACATAGAAAGTTCCTCGGGTCGATAAAGCGGCCACGCAAAGTTTGAGCACCAACGGAAGAAATTTGGGGGTGCCGGTGTGCCACAAACCAGCATTCGCCGAAACTCGGATTATCGTGAAAAATGTGTTAAAACTCGTTATTTGAGGCTGAAATCGAACAGGTTGATTCCTGAAATCGAACAGGTTGATTCCTGAAATGAGCTCGCACGCGTGATTGAAAAACAGGGAGAAAAAGAAATAGGGTCCGGTACGACCTTCCGAACTATTTGAAATTGAAGTGTATAATACACGGTTTTTCGGGATTCTGGGGTCCCGGAACAAAATTCTCCGGAAATCACATAGAAAGTTCCTCGGGTCAGATAAAGCGGCCACGCAAAATTTGAGCACCAACGGAAGACATTTGGGGGTGCCGGTGTGCCACAAACTAGCATTCGCCGAAACTCGGATTATCGTGAAAAATGTGTTAAAGCTCGTTATTTGAGACTGAAATCGAATAGCTTGATTTCTGAAATGAGCTCGGACGCGTGATTGAAAAACAATGAGAAAAAGAAACAGGGTCCGGTACGACCTTCCGAACGGCTGAAATTGAAGTGTATAATAAATCGTTTTTCGGGATTTCGGGGTCCCGGAACAAAATTCTCCGGAAATCACATAGAAAGTTCCTCGGGTCAGATAAAGTGGCCACGCAAAGTTTTAGCACCAACGGAACACATTTGGGGGTGCCGGTGTGCCACAAACCAGAATTTGCCGAAACTCGGATTATCGTGAATTATGTGTTAAAGCTCGTTATTTGAGGCTGAAATCGAACAGGTTGATTCCTGAAATGAACTCGGACGCGTGATTCAAAAATAGGGAGATAAAGAAACAGGGTCCGGTACGACCTTCCGAACGGCTGAAATTGAAGTGTATAATACACGGTTTTTCGGGATTCCGGGGTCCCGGAACAAAATTCTTCGGAAATCACATAGAAAGTTTCTCGGGTCAGATAAAGCGGTCATGCAAAGTTTGAGCACCAACGGAAGACATTTTGGGGTGCCGATCTGCCTTAAACCAGCATTCGCCGAAACTCGGATTATCGTGAAAAATGTGTTAAAGCTCGTTATTTGAGGCTGAAATCGAACAGGTTGAATCCTGAAATCAAGCAGGTTGATTCCTGATATTAGCTCGAACGCGTGATTGAAAAACAGGGAGAAAAAGAAACAGGGTCCGGTACAACCTTGCGAACGGCTGAAATTGAAGTGATACACAGTTTTTCGGGATTCCTGGGTCCCGGAACAAAATTCTTCGGAAATCACATTGAAAGTTCCTCGGGTCAGATAAAGCGCCCACGCAAAGTTTGAGCACCAACGGAAGACATTTGGGGGTGCCGATGTGCCACAAACCAGCATTCGCCGAAACTCGGACTATCGTGAAAAATGTGTTAAAGCTCGTTATTTGAACCTGAAATCGAATAGGTTGATTCCTAAAATCGAACAGGTTGATTCCTTAAATTAGGTCGGACGCGTGATTGAAAAACAGGGAGAAAAAGAAACAGGGTCCGGTACGACCTTCCGAACGGCTGAAATTGAAGTGTATAATACACGGTTTTTCGGGATTCCGGGGTCCCGGAACGAAATTCTCCGGAAATCACATAGAAAGTTCCTCGGGTCAGATAAAGCGCCCACGCAAAGTTTGAGCACCAACGGAAGACATTTGGGGATGCCGGTGTGCCACAAACCAGCATTCGCCGAAATTCGGATTATCGTGAAAAATGTGTTAAAGCTCGTTATTTGAGGCTCAAATCGAACAGGTTGACGCTTGAAATCGAACAGGTTGAATCCTGAAATGAGCTCGGATGCGTGATTGAAAAATAGGGAGAAAAAGATCAGGGTCCGGTACGACCTTCCGAACGACTGCAATTAAAGTGTATGATACACGGTTTTTCGGGATTCTGGAGTCCCGGGACAAAATTCTCCAGAAATCACATAGAAAGGTTCTCGGGTCAGATAAAGCGGCCACGCAAAGTTTGATCACCAGCGGAAGACATTTGGGGGTGCCGGTGTGCCACAAACCAGCATTCGCCGAAACTCGGATTATCGTGAAAAATGTGTTAAAACTCGTTATTTGAGGCTGAAATCGAACAGGTTTATTCCTGAAATGAGCTCGGATGCGTGATTGAAAAACAGGGAGAAAAAGAAACAGGGTCTGGTACGACCTTCCGAACGGCTGAAATTGAAGTGTCTAATACACGGTTTTTCGGGATTCCAGGGTCCCGGAACAAAATTCTCCGGAAATCACATAGAACGTTCCTCGGGTCAGATAAAGCGGCCACGCAAAGTTTGAGCACCAACGGAAAACATTTGGGGATGCCGGTGTGCCACAAACCAGCATTCGCCGAAACTCGGATTATCGTGAAAAATGTGTTAAAGCTCGTTATTTGAGGCTGGAATCGAACAGGTTGATTTCTGAAATCGAACAGCTTGATTCCTGAAATGAGCTCGGACGCGTGATTGAAAAATAGGGAGAAAAAGAAACAGGGTCCGATACGTCCTTCCGAACGGCTGAAATTGAAGTGTATAATACACGATTTTTCGGGATTCCGGGGTCCCGGAACAAAATTCTCCGGAAATCACATAGAAAGTTCCTCGGGTCAGATAAATCGGTCACGCAAAGTTTGAGCACCAACGGAAGACATTTAAGGGTGCCGGTGTGCCACAAACCAGCATTCGCCGAAACTCGGATTATCATGAAAAATATGTTAAAGCTCATTATTTGAGGCTGAAATCGAACAGGTTGATTCCTGAAATCGAACAGGTTGATTCCTGAAATGAGCTCGGACGTGTGATTGAAAAACAGGGAGAAAAGAAACAGGGTCCGGTACGACCTTCCGAACGGCTAAAATTGAAGTGTATAATACACGGTTTTTCGGGATTCCGGGGTCCCGGAACAAAATTCTCTGGAAATCACATAGAAAGTTTCTCGGGTCAGATAAAGCGGCCAGGCAAAGTTTGAGCACCAACGGAAGACATTTGAGGGTGCCGGTGTGCCACAAACCATCATTCGCCGAAACTCGGATTATCGTGAAAAATGTGTTAAAGCTCGTTATTTGAGGCTGAAATCGAACAGGTTGATTCCTGAAATGAGCCCGTACGCGTGATTGAAAAACGGGTTGAAAAAGAAACAGGGTCCGGTACGACCTTCCGAACGGCTAAAATTGAAGTGTATAATACACGGTTTTTCGGGATTCCGGAGTCCCAGAACAAAATTCTCCGGAAATCACATAGCAAGTTACTCAGGTCAGATAAAGCGGCCACGCAAAGTTTGAGCACCAACGGAAGACATTTGAGGGTGCCGGTGTGCCTTAAATCAACATTCGCCGAAACTCGGATTATCGTGAAAAATGTGTTAAAGCTCGTTATTTGAGGCTGAAATCGAACAGGTTGATTCATGAAATGAGCTCGCACGCGTGATTGAAATCAGGGTGAAAATAAAACAGGGTCTGGTACGACCTTCCGAACGGCTGAAATTGAAGTGTATAATACACGATTTTTCGAGATTCCGGGGTCCCGGAACAAAATTCTCCGGAAATCACATAAAAAGTTCCTCGGGTCAGATAAAGCGGCCACGCAAAGTTTGAGCACCAACAGAAGACATTTGGGGGTGCCGGTGTGCCACAAACTAGCATTCGCCGAAACTCGGATTATCGTGAAAAATGTGTTAAAGCTCGTTATTTGAGGCTGAAATCGAACAGCTTGATTCCTGAAATGAGCTCGGACGCGTGATTGAAAAACAAGGAGAAAAAGAAACAGGGTCCGACGACCTTCCGAACTATTTGAAATTGAAGTGTATAAACGGTTTTTCGGGATTTCAGGGTCCCGGAACAAAATTCTCCGGAAATCACATAGAAAGTTCCTCGGGTCAGATAAAGCGGCCACGCAAAGTTTGAGCACCAACAGAACACATTTGTGGGTGCCGGTGTGCCACAAACCCGCATTAGCCGAAACTCGGATTATCGTGAAAAATGTGTTAAAGCTCGTTATTTGAGGCTGAAATCGAATAGCTTGATTCCTGAAATGAGCTCGGACGCGTGATTGAAAAACAAGGAGAAAAAGAAACAGGGTCCGGTAAGACCTTCCGAACGGCTGAAATTGAAGTGTATAATACACAGTTTTTCGGGATTCCGGGGTCCCGGAACAAAATTCTTCGGAAATCACATAGAAAGTTACTCGGGTCAGATAAAGCGGCCACGCAAAGTTTGAGCACCAACGGAAGACATTTTGGGGTGCCGGTGTGCCTTAAACCAGCATTCGCCGAAACTCGGATTATCGTGAAAAATGTGTTAAAGCTCGTTATTTGAGGTGAAATCGAAACAAAGCAGGTTGAATCCCGAAATCGAACAGGTTGATTCGATATTAGCTCGGACGCGTGATTGAAAAACAGGAGAAAAAGAAACAGGTCCGTACAACCTTCCGAACATTTGAAATTGAAGTGTATACTACGCTTTTTTGGGATTCCGGGGTCCCGGAACAAAATTCTTCGAAAATCACATAGAAAGTTCCTCGGGTCAGATAAAGCGGCCACGCAAAGTTTGAACACCAATGGAAAACATTTGGGGGTGCCGGTGTGCCACAAACCAAAGATTCGCGAAACTCGGATTATCATGAAAAATGTGTTAAAGCTCGTTATTTGAGGCTGAAATCGAACAAGTTGATTCCTGAAATCGAACAGGTTGATTCCTGAAATGAGCTCGGACGCGTGATTGAAAAACAGGGAGAAAAGAAACAGGGTCCGGTACGTGCTTCCGAACGGCTGAAATTGAAGTGTATAATACACGGTTTTTCGGGATTCCGGGGTCCCCGAACAAAATTCTCTGGAAATCACATAGAAAGTTCCTCGGGTCAGATACAGTGGCCACGCAAAGTTTGAGCACCAACGGAAGACATTTGGGGTGCCGGTGTGCCAAACCAAAGATTCGCGAAACTCGGATTATCGTGAAAAATGTGTTAAAGCTCGTTATTTGAGGCTGAAATCGAACAGGTTGATTCCTAAATCGAACAGGTTGATTCCTGAAAAAATCTCGGACGCGTGATTGAAAAACAGGGAGAAAAAGAAACAGGTTCCGGTACGACCTTCCGAACGGCTGAAATTGAAGTGTATAATTCACGGTTTTTCGGGATTCCGGGGTCCCGGAACAAAATTCTCCGGAAATCACATAGAAAGTTCCTCGGGTCAGATAAAGCGCCCACGCAAAGTTTGAGCACCAACGGAAGACATTTGGGGGTGCCGGTGTGCCACAAACCAGCATTCGCCGAAACTCGGATTATCGTGAAAAATGTGTTAAAGCTCGTTATTTGAGGCTGCAAGAGAACTGGTTGATTCCTGAAATCGAACAGGTTGATTCCTGAAATGAGCTCGGACGAATGATTGAAAAACAGGGAGAAAAAGATCGAGTATGCAGTGCAGTACGACCTTGAACGGTGAAATTAAAGTGTATAATACACGGTTTTCGAGATTCGGGGTCCCGGGACAAAATTCTCGAAATTACATAGAAAGGTTCTCGGGTCAGATAAAGCGGCCACGCAAAGTTTGAGCACCAGCGGAAGACATTTGGGGGGGTGCGGTGTGCCACAAACCAGGATTAATAGAAAATCGGATTATCGTGAAAAATGTGTTAAAGCTCGTTATTTGAGGTGAAATCGAACAGGTTGATTCCAGAAATGAGCTCGGACGCGTGATTGAAAAACAGGAGAAAAAGAAACAGGTCGATGACGACCTTCCGAACGGCTGAAATTGAAGTGTCTAATACACAGTTTTTCGGGATTCCGGGGTCCCGGAACAAAATTCTTCGGAAATCACATAGAAAGTTACTCGGGTCAAATAAAGCGGCCACGCAAAGTTTGAGCACCAACGGAAGACATTTTGGGGTGCCGGTGTGCCTTAAACCAGCATTCGCCGAAACTCGGATTATCGTGAAAAATGTGTTAAAGCTCGTTATTTTAGGCTGAAATCGAACAGGTTGAATCCTGAAATCGAACAGGTTGATTCCTGATATTAGCTCGAACGCGTGATTTAAAAACAGGGAGAAAAAGAAACAGGGTCCGGTACAACCTTCCGAACGGCTGAAATTGAAGTGTATAATACACAGCTTTTTTGAATTCGGGGTCCGGAACAAAATTCTTCGAAAATCACATAGAAAGTTCCTCGGGTCAGATAAAGCGGCCACGCAAAGTTTGAACACCAATGGAAAACATTTGGGGGTGCCGGTGTGCCACAAACCAGCATTCGCCGAAACTCGGATTATCATGAAAAATGTGTTAAAGCTCGTTATTTGAGGCTGAAATCGAACAAGTTGATTCCTGAAATCGAACAAGTTGATTCCTGAAATGAGCTCGGACGCGTGATTGAAAAACAGGGAGAAAAGAAACAGGGTCCGGTACGTGCTTCCGAACGGCTGGAATTGAAGTGTATAATACACGGTTTTTCGGGATTCCGGGGTCCCGGAACAAAATTCTCTTGAAATCACATAGAAAGTTCCTCGGGTCAGATAAAGTGGCCACGCAAAGTTTGAGCACCAACGGAAGACATTTGGGGGTGCGGTGTGCCACAAACCAAGATTCGCCGAAACTCGGATTATCGTGAAAAATGTGTTAAAGCTCGTTATTTGAGGTGAAATCGAACAGGTTGATTCCTGAAATGAGCTCGGACGCGTGATTGAAAAACAGGGAGAAAAGAAACAGGTTCCGTTACGACCTTCCGAACGGCTGAAATTGAAGTGTATAATTCACGGTTTTTCGGGATTCCGGGGTCCCGGAACAAAATTCTCCGGAAATCACATAGAAAGTTCCTCGGGTCATATAAAGCGCCCACGCAAAGTTTGAGCACCAACGGAAGACATTTGGGGGTGCCGGTGTGCCACAAACCAGCATTCGCCGAAACTCGGATTATCGTGAAAAATGTGTTAAAGCTCGTTATTTGAGGCTGCAAGAGAACTGGTAGATTCCTGAAATCGAACAGGTTGATTCCTGAAATGAGCTCGGACGAATGATTGAAAAACAGGGAGAAAAAGATCAGGGTCCGGTACGACCTTCCGAACGGCTGAAATTAAAGTGTATAATACACGGTTTTTCGATATTCAGGGGTCCCGGGACAAAATTCTCCAGAAATTACATAGAAAGGTTCTCGGGTCAGATAAAGCGGCCACGCAAAGTTTGAGCACCAACGGAAGACATTTGGGGGTGCGGTGTCGCAAACCAGGATTCGCCGAAAATCGGATTATCGTGAAAAATGTGTTAAAGCTCGTTATTTGAGGTGAAATCGAACAGGTTGATTCCTGAAATGAGCTCGGACGCGTGATTGAAAAAAAACGGGGAGAAAAAGAAATGGGGTCCGTCGACCTTCCGAACGGCTGAAATTGAAGTGTCTAATACACGGTTTTTCGGGATTCCGGGGTTCCGGAACAAAATTCTCCGGAAATCACATAGAAAGTTCCTCGGGTCAGATAAAGCGACCACGCAAAGTTTGAGCACCAACGGAAAACATTTGGGGATGCCGGTGTGCCACAAACCAGCATTCGCCGAAACTCGGATTATCGTGAAAAATGTGTTAAAGCTCGTTATTTGACGCTGAAATCGAACAAGATGATTTCTGAAATCGAACAGCTTGATTCCTGAAATGAGCTCGGACGCGTGATTGAAAAATAGGGAGAAAAAGAAACAGGGTCCGATACGACCTTCCGAACGGCTGAAATTGAAGTTTATAATACAAGGTTTTTCGGGATTCCGGGGTCCCGGAACAAAATTATCCGGAAATCACATAGAAAGTTCCTCGCTTGAGATAAAGCGGCCACGCAAAGTTTGAGCACCAACGGAAGACATTTGGGGGTGCGGTGTGCCCAAACCAAAGATTCGCCGAAACTCGGATTATCGTGAAAAATGTGTTAAAGCTCGTTATTTGAGGGTGAAATCGAACAGGTTGATTCCTAATATGAGCTCGGACGCGTGATTGAAAAACAGGGAGAAAAAGAAACAGGGTCCGGTACGACCTTCCGAACGGCTGAAATTGAAGTGTATAATACACAGTTTTTCGGGATTCCGGGGTCCCGGAACAAAATTCTCCGGAAATCACATAGAAAGTTCCTCGGGTTATATAAAGCGGCCACGCAAAGTTTGAGCACCAACGGAACACATTTCGGGGTGTCGGTGTGCCTCAAACCAGATTCGCCGAAACTCCTCGGATTATCGTGAAAAATGTGTTACGTACTCGTTATTTAAGGTGAAATCGAACAGTTGATTCTGAAATCGAAGAGTTTGATTCCTGAAATGAATTCGGTCGCGTGATTGAAAAACAGGGAGAAAAAAAATAGGATTCGGTACGACCTTCCGAACGGCTGAAATTGAAGTGTATAATACACGGTTTTTCGGAATTCCGGGGTCCTGGAACAAAATTCTCCGGAAATCACATAGAAAATTCCTCGGGTCAGATAAAGCGGCCACGCAAATTTTGAGCACCAACAGAAGACATTTGGAGGTGCCGGTGTGCCACAAACCAAAGATTCGAAACTCGGATTATCGTGAAAAATGTGTTAAAGCTCGTTATTTGAGGTGAAATCGAACAGTTGATTCTGAAATCGAACAGTTGATTCTGAAATCGAACAGGTTGATTCTGAAATGAGCTTGGACGCGTGATTGAAAAACAGGAGAAAAAGAAACAGGTCCAGTGACGACCTTCCGAACGGCTGAAATTGAAGTGTATAATACACGGTTTTTCGAGATTCTGGGGTCCCGGAACAAAATTCTCCGGAAATCACATAGAAAGTTCCTCGGGTCAGATAAAGCGGACACGCAAAGTTTGAGCACCAACGGAAGACATTTAGGGATGCCGGTGTGCCACTAACCAGCATTAGGCGAAACTCGAATTATCGTGAAAAATGTGTTAAAGCTCGTTATTTGAGGCTGAAATCGAACAGGTTGATTCCTGAAATCGAACAGGTTGATTCCTGAAATGGGCTCGGACGCGTGATTGAAAAACAGGGAGAAAAAGAAACAAGGTCCGGTACGACCTTCCGAACGGCTGAAATTGAAGTGTATAATACACGGTTTTTCGGGATTCCGGTGTCCCGGAACAAAAATCTCCGGAAATCACATAGAAAGTTCCTCGGGTCAGATAAAGCGGCCACGCAAAGTTTGAGCACCAAAAGAACACATTTGTGGGTGCCGGTGTGCCACAAACCCGCATTAGCCGAAACTCGGATTATCGTGAAAAATGTGTTAAAGCTCATTATTTGAGGCTGAAATCGAATAGCTTAAATCCTGAAATGAGCTCGGACGCGTGATTGAAAAACAAGGAGAAAACGAAACAGGGTCCGGTAAGACCTTCCGAACGGCTGAAATTGAAGTGTATAATAAACGTTTTTTCGGGATTTCGGGGGTCCCGGAACAAAATTCTCCGGAAATCACATAGAAAGTTCCTCGGGTCAGATAAAGTGGCCACGCAAAGTTTGAGCACCAACAGAACACATTTGTGGGTGCCGGTGTGCCACAAACCCGCATTAGCCGAAACTCGGATTATCGTGAAAAATGTGTTAAAGCTCGTTATTTGAGGCTGAAATCGAACAGGTTGATTCATGAAATGAGCTCGCACGCGTGATTGAAATCAGGGTGAAAAAAAAACAGGGTCTGGTACGACCTTCCGAACGGCTGAAATTGAAGTGTATAATACACGATTTTTCGAGATTCCGGGGTCCCGGAACAAAATTCTCCGGAAATCACATAAAAAGTTCCTCGGGTCAGATAAAGCGCCCACGCAAAGTTTGAGCACCAACGGAAGACATTTGGGGGTGCCGGTGTGCCACAAACCAACATTCGCCGAAACTCGGATTATCGTGAAAAATGTGTTAAAGCTCGTTATTTGAGGCGCAAGAGAAGCTGGTTGATTCTGAAATCGAACAGGTTGATTCTGAAATGAGCTCGGACGAATGATTGAAAAACAGGAGAAAAAGATCGTGGTCCAGTCGACCTTCGTAACGGTGAAATTAAAGTGTATAATACACGGTTTTTCGAGATCTCGGGGTCCCGGGACAAAATTCTCGAAATTACATAGAAAGGTTCTCGGGTCGATAAAGCGGCCACGCAAAGTTTGAGCACCAACGGAAGACATTTGGGGGTGCGGTGTACACAAACCAGGATTCGCCGAAAATCGGATTATCGTGAAAAATGTGTTAAACCTCGTTATTTGAGGCTGAAATCGAACAGGTTGATTTCTGAAATGAGCTCGGACGCGTGATTGAAAAACAGGGAGAAAAAGAAACAGGGTCCGGTACGACCTTCCGAACGGCTGAAATTGAAGTGTCTAATACACAGTTTTTCGGGATTCCGGGGTCCCGGAACAAAATTCTTCGGAAATCACATAGAAAGTTACTCGGGTCAGATAAAGCGGCCACGCAAAGTTTGAGCACCAACGGAAGACATTTTGGGGTGCCGGTGTGCCTTAAACCAGCATTCGCCGAAACTCGGATTATCGTGAAAAATGTGTTAAAGCTCGTTATTTTAGGCTGAAATCGAACAGGTTGAATCGAAATCGAACAAGTTGTTGATTCGATATTAGCTCGAACGCGTGATTGAAAAACAGGAGAAAAAGAAACAGGGTCCAGTACAACCTTACGAACAAATTTGAAATTGAAGTGTATAATACACAGTTTTTCGGGATTCCGGGGTCCCGGAACAAATTCTTCGAAAATCACATAGAAAGTTCCTCGGGTCAGATAAAGCGGCCACGCAAAGTTTGAACACCAATGGAAAACATTTGGGGGTGCCGGTGTGCCACAAACCAGCATTCGCCGAAACTCGGATTATCATGAAAAATGTGTTAAAGCTCGTTATTTGAGGCTGAAATCGAACAAGTTGATTCACGAAATCGAACAGGTTGATTCTGAAATGAGCTCGGACGCGTGATTGAAAAACAGGGAGAAAAGAAACGGGGTCCGACGTGCTTCCGAAACTATTTGAAATTGAAGTGTATAATACACGGTTTTTCGGGATTCGGTGGTCCCGGAACAAAATTCTCTTGAAATCACATAGAAAGTTCCTCGGGTCAGATAAAGTGGCCACGCAAAGTTTGAGCACCAACGGAAGACATTTGGGGGTGCGGTGTGCCACAAACCAAAGATTCGCCGAAACTCGGATTATCATGAAAAATGTGTTAAAGCTCGTTATTTGAGGCTGAAATCGAACAAGTTGATTCCTGAAATCGAACAGGTTGATTCCTGAAATGAGCTCGGACGCGTGATTGAAAAACAGGGAGAAAAGAAACAGGGTCCGGTACGTGCTTCCGAACGGCTGAAATTGAAGTGTATAATACACGGTTTTCGGGATTAGGGTCCCGGAACAGAATTCTCTGGAAATCACATAGAAAGTTCCTCGGGTCAGATAAAGTGGCCACGCAAAGTTTGAGCACCAACGGAAGACATTTGGGGGTGCGGTGTGCCACAAACCAAAGATTCGCCAAAACTCGGATTATCGTGAAAAATGTGTTAAAGCTCGTTATTTGAGGTGAAATCGAACAAAGTTGATTCCTAAATCGAACAGGTTGATTCTGAAATTAGCTCGGACGCGTGATTGAAAAACAGGAGAAAAAGAAACAGGTTCCGGTACGACCTTCCGAAACGGTGAAATTAAAGTGTATAATTCACGGTTTTCGGGATTAGGGTCCCGAACAAAATTCTCCGGAAATCACATAGAAAGTTCCTCGGGTCAGATAAAGCGCCCACGCAAAGTTTGAGCACCAACGGAAGACATTTGAGGGTGCCGGTGTGCCACAAACCAACATTCGCCGAAACTCGGATTATCGTGAAAAATGTGTTAAAGCTCGTTATTTGAGGTCGCAAGAGAACTGGTTGATTCTGAAATCGAACAGGTTGATTCTGAAATGAGCTCGGACGAATGATTGAAAAACAGGAGAAAAAGATCGGGTCCGCATTTCGACCTTGAAGTGAAATTAAAGTGTATAATACACGGTTTTCGAGATTCAGGGGTCCCGGGACAAAATTCTCCGAAATTACATAGAAAGGTTCTCGGGTCGGATAAAGCGGCCACGCAAAGTTTGAGCACCAGCGGAAGACATTTGGGGGTGCCGGTGTGCCACAAACCAGGATCAGAAAATCGGATTATCGTGAAAAATGTGTTAAACCTCGTTATTTGAGGTTGAAATCGAACAGGTTGATTAATGAAATGAGCTCGGACGCGTGATTGAAAAACAGGGAGAAAAAAAACAGGGTCCGATACGACCTTCCGAACAATTTGAAATTGAAGTGTCTAATACACACGTTTTTCGGGATTCAGGGGTCCCGGAACAAAATTCTTCGGAAATCACATAGAAAGTTACTCGGGTCAGATAAAGCGGCCACGCAAAGTTTGAGCACCAACGGAAGACATTTTGGGGTGCCGGTGTGCCTTAAACCAAAGATTCGCGAAACTCGGATTATCGTGAAAAATGTGTTAAAGCTCGTTATTTGAGGTTGAAATCGAACAGGTTGAATCCACGAAATCGAACAGGTTGATTCGATATTAGCTCGAACGCGTGATTGAAAAACGGGGAGAAAAAGAAACAGGGTCCAGACAACCTTCGAACGGTGAAATTGAAGTGTATAATACGATTTTTCGGGATTCCGGGGTCCCGGAACAAATTCTTCGAAAATCACATAGAAAGTTCCTCGGGTCAGATAAAGCGGCCACGCAAAGTTTGAACACCAATGGAAAACATTTGGGGGTGCCGGTGTGCCACAAACCAGCATTCGCCGAAACTCGGATTATCATGAAAAATGTGTTAAAGCTCGTTATTTGAGGCTGAAATCGAACAAGTTGATTCCTGAAATCGAACAGGTTGATTCCTGAAATGAGCTCGGACGCGTGATTGAAAAACAGGGAGAAAAGAAACAGGGTCCGGTACGTGCTTCCGAACGGCTGAAATTGAAGTGTATAATACACGGTTTTTCGGGATTCCGGGGTCCCGGAACAAAATTCTCTTGAAATCACATAGAAAGTTCCTCGGGTCAGATAAAGTGGCCACGCAAAGTTTGAGCACCAACGGAAGACATTTGGGGGTGCCGGTGTGCCACAAACCAGCATTCGCCGAAACTCGGATTATCGTGAAAAATGTGTTAAAGCTCGTTATTTGAGGCTGAAATCGAACAGGTTGATTCCTAAATCGAACAGGTTGATTCCTGAAATGAGCTCGGACGCGTGATTGAAAAACAGGAGAAAAAGAAACAGGTTCCGGTACGACCTTCCGAACAATTTGAAATTGAAGTGTATAATTCACGTTTTTCGGGATTCGGTGTCCGGAACAAAATTCTCGGAAATCACATAGAAAGTTCCTCGGGTCAGATAAAGCGCCCACGCAAAGTTTGAGCACCAACGGAAGACATTTGGGGGTGCCGCCGGTGTGCCACAAACCAGCATTCGCCGAAACTCGGATTATCGAGAAAAATGTGTTAAAGCTCGTTATTTGAGGCTGCAAGAGAACTGGTTGATTCCTGAAATCGAACAGGTTGATTCCTGAAATGAGCTCGGACGAATGATTGAAAAACAGGGAGAAAAAGATCAGGGTCCGGTACGACCTTCCGAACGGCTGAAATTAAAGTGTATAATACACGGTTTTTCGATATTCAGGGGTCCCGGGACAAAATTCTCCAGAAATTACATAGAAAGGTTCTCGGGTCAGATAAAGCGGCCACGCAAAGTTTGAGCACCAGCGGAAGACATTTGGGGGTGCCGGTGTGCCGCAAACCAGGATTCGCCGAAAATCGGATTATCGTGAAAAATGTGTTAAAGCTCGTTATTTGAGGCTGAAATCGAACAGGTTGATTTCTGAAATGAGCTCGGACGCGTGATTGAAAAACAGGGAGAAAAAGAAACAGGGTCCGGTACGACCTTCCGAACGGCTGAAATTGAAGTGTATAATACACGGTTTTTCGGGATTCCGGGGTCCCGGAACAAAATTCTCCGAAAATCACATAGAAAGTTCCTCGGGTCAGATAAAGCGCCCACGCAAAGTTTGAGCACCAACGGAAGACATTTGGGAGTGTCGGTGTGCCACAAACCAGCATTCGCCGAAACTCGGATTATCGTGAAAAATGTGTTAAAGCTCGTTATTTGAGGCTGCAAGAGAACTGGTTGATTTCAGAAATCGAACAGGTTGATTCCTGAAATGAGCTCGGACGAATGATTGAAAAACAGGGAGAAAAAGATCAGGGTCCGGTACGACCTTCCGAACGGCTGAAATTAAAGTGTATAATACACGGTTTTTCGAGATTCTGGGGTCCCGGGACAAAATTCTCCAGAAATTACATAGAAAGGTTCTCGGGTCAGATAAAGCGGCCACGCAAAGTTTGAGCACCAGCGGAAGACATTTGGGGGTGCCGGTGTGCCACAAACCAGGATTCGCCGAAACTCGGATTATCGTGAAAAATGTGTTAAAGCTCGTTATTTGAGGCTGAAATCGAACAGGTTGATTTCTGAAATGAGCTCGGACGCGTGATTGAAAAACAGGGAGAAAAAGAAACAGGGTCCGGTACGACCTTCCGAACGGCTGAAATTGAAGTGTCTAATACACGGTTTTTCGGGATTCCGGGGTCCCGGAACAAAATTCTCCGGAAATCACATAGAAAGTTCCTCGGGTCAGATAAAGCGGCCACGCAAAGTTTGAGCACCAACGGAAAACATTTGGGGATGCCGGTGTGCCACAAACCAGCATTCGCCGAAACTCGGATTATCGTGAAAAATGTGTTAAAGCTCGTTATTTGACGCTGGAATCGAACAAGATGATTTCTGAAATCGAACAGCTTGATTCCTGAAATGAGCTCGGACGCGTGATTGAAAAATAGGGAGAAAAAGATACAGGGTCCGATACGACCTTCCGAACGGCTGAAATTGAAGTGTATAATACAAGGTTTTTCGGGATTCCGGGGTCCCGGAACAAAATTATCCGGAAATCACATAGAAAGTTCCTCGCTTGAGATAAAGCGGCCACGCAAAGTTTGAGCACCAACGGAAGACATTTGGGGGTGCCGGTGTGCCACAAACCAGCATTCGCCGAAACTCGGATTATCGTGAAAAATGTGTTAAAGCTCGTTATTTGAGGGTGAAATCGAACAGGTTGAATCCTAAAATGAGCTCGGACGCGTGATTGAAAAACAGGGAGAAAAAGAAACAGGGTCCGGTACGACCTTCCGAACGGCTGAAATTGAAGTGTATAATACACAGTTTTTCGGGATTCCGGGGTCCCGGAACAAAATTCTCCGGAAATCACATAGAAAGTTCCTCGGGTTATATAAAGCGGCCACACAAAGTTTGAGCACCAACGGAACACATTTCGGGGTGTCGGTGTGCCTCAAACCAGCATTCGCCGAAACTCGGATTATCGTGAAAAATGTGTTAAAGCTCGTTATTTAAGGCTGAAATCGAACAGGTTGATTCCTGAAATCGAAGAGTTTGATTCCTGAAATGAATTCGGACGCGTGATTGAAAAACAGGGAGAAAAAAAATAGGATTCGGTACGACCTTCCGAACGGCTGAAATTGAAGTGTATATACACGGTTTTTCGGGATTCCGGGGTCCTGGAACAAAATTCTCCGGAAATCACATAGAAAATTCCTCGGGTCAGATAAAGCGGCCACGCAAATTTTGAGCACCAACAGAAGACATTTGGAGGTGCCGATGTGCCACAAACCAGCATTCGCCGAAACTCGGATTATCGTGAAAAATGTGTTAAAGCTCGTTATTTGAGGCTGAAATCGAACAGGTTGATTCCTGAAATCGAACAGGTTGATTCCTGAAATCGAACAGGTTGATTCCTGAAATGAGCTTGGACGCGTGATTGAAAAACAGGGAGAAAAAGAAACGTGGTCCGCACGACCTTCCGAACAGTGAAATTGAAGTGTATAATACACGGTTTTTCGGGATTCTGGGGTCCCGGAACAAAATTCTCCGGAAATCACATAGAAAGTTCCTCGGGTCAGATAAAGCGGCCACGCAAAGTTTGAGCACCAACGGAAGACATTTAGGGGTGCCGGTGTGCCACTAACCAGTATAGCCGAAACTCGAATTATCGTGAAAAATGTGTTAAAGCTCGTTATTTGAGGCTGAAATCGAACAGGTTGATTCCTGAAATCGAACAGGTTGATTCCTGAAATGGGCTCGGACGCGTGATTGAAAAATAGGGAGAAAAAGAAACAAGGTCCGGTACGACCTTCCGAACGGCTGAAATTGAAGTGTATAATACACGGTTTTTCGGGATTCCGGTGTCCCGGAACAAAATTCTCCGGAAATCACATAGAAAGTTCCTCGGGTCAGAAAAAGCGGCCACGCAAAGTTTGAGCACCAACGGAACACATTTGTGGGTGCCGGTGTGCCACAAACCCGCATTAGCCGAAACTCGGATTATCGTGAAAAATGTGTTAAAGCTCGTTATTTGAGGCTGAAATCGAATAGCTTAAATCCTGAAATGAGCTCGGACGCGTGATTGAAAAACAAGGAGAAAAAGAAACAGGGTCCGGTAAGACCTTCCGAACGGCTGAAATTGAAGTGTATAATAAACGTTTTTTCGGGATTTCGGGGTCCCGGAACAAAATTCTCCGGAAATCACATAGAAAGTTCCTCGGGTCAGATAAAGTGTCCACGCAAAGTTTGAGCACCAACGGAACACATTTGGGGGTGCCGGTGTGCCAAAACCAGCATTTGCCGAAACTCGGATTATCGTGAATTATGTGTTAAAGCTCGTTATTTGAGGCTGAAATCGAACAAGTTGATTCCTGAAATGAACTCGGACGCGTGATTGAAAAATAGGGAGATAAAGAAACAGGGTCCGGTACGACCTTCCGAACGGCTGAAATTGAAGTGTATAATACACAGTTTTTCGGGATTCCGGGGTCCCGGAACAAAATTCTTCGTAAATCACATAGAAAGTTACTCGGGTCAGATAAAGCGGCCACGCAAAGTTTGAGCACCAACGGAAGACATTTTGGGGTGCCGATGTGCCTTAAACCAGCATTCGCCGAAACTCGGATTATCGTGAAAAATGTGTTAAAGCTCGTTATTTGAGGCTGAAATCGAACAGATTGAATCCTGAAATCGAACAGGTTGATTCCTGATATTAGCTCGAACGCGTGATTGAAAAACAGGGAGAAAAAGAAACAGGGTCCGGTACAACCTTCCGAACGGCTGCAATTGAAGTGTATAATACACAGTTTTTCGGGATTCCGGGGTCCTGGAACAAAATTCTTCGAAAATTACATAGAAAGTTCCTCGGGTCAGATAAAGCGGCCACGCAAAGTTTGAACATCAATGGAAAACATTTGGGGGTGCCGGTGTGCCACAAACCAACATTCGCCGAAACTCGGATTATCATGAAAAATGTGTTAAAGCTCGTTATTTGAGGCTGAAATCGAACAAGTTGATTCCTGAAATCGAACAGGTTGATTCCTGAAATGAGCTCGGACGCGTGATTGAAAAACAGGGAGAAAAGAAACAGGGTCCGGTACGTGCTTCCGAACGACTGAAATTGAAGTGTATAATACACGGTTTTTCGGGATTCCGGGGTCCCGGAACAAAATTCTATGGAAATCACATAGAAAGTTCCTCGGGTCAGATAAAGTGGCCACGCAAATTTTTAGCACCAACGGAAGACATTTGGGGGTGCCGGTGTGCCACAAACCAGAATTCGCCGAAACTCGGATTATCGTGAAAAATGTGTTAAAGCTCGTTATTTGAGGCTGAAATCGAACAGGTTGATTCCTAAAATCGAACAGGTTGATTCCTGAAATTAGCTCGGACGCGTGATTGAAAAACAGCGAGAAAAAGAAACAGGTTCCGGTACGACCTTCCGAACGGCTGAAATTGAAGTGTATAATTCACGGTTTTTCGGGATTCCGGGGTCCCAAAACAAAATTCTCCGGAAATCACATAGAAAGTTCCTCGGGTCAGATAAAGCGCCCACGCAAAGTTTGAGCACCAACGGAAGACATTTGGGGGTGCCGGTGTGCCACAAACCAGCATTCGCGAAACTCGGATTATCGTGAAAAATGTGTTAAAGCTCGTTATTTGAGGCTGCAAGAGAACTGGTTGATTTCTGAAATCGAACAGGTTGATTCCTGAAATGAGCTCGGACGAATGATTGAAAAACAGGGAGAAAAAGATCAGGGTCCGGTACGACCTTCCGAACGGCTGAAATTAAAGTGTATAATACACGGTTTTTCGAGATTCTGGGGTCCCGGGACAAAATTCTCCAGAAATTACATAGAAAGGTTCTCGGGTCAGATAAAGCGGCCACGCAAAGTTTGAGCACCAGCGGAAGACATTTGGGGGTGCCGGTGTGCCACAAACCAGGATTCGCCGAAACTCGAATTATCGTGAAAAATGTGTTAAAGCTCGTTATTTGAGGCTGAAATCGAACAGGTTGATTCCTAAAATCGAACAGGTTGATTCCTGAAATTAGCTCGGACGCGTGATTGAAAAACAGAGAGAAAAAGAAACAGGTTCCGGTACGACCTTCCGAACGGCTGAAATTGAAGTGTATAATTCACGATTTTTCGGGATTCAGGGGTCCCAGAACAAAATTCTCCGGAAATCACATAGAAAGTTCCTCGGGTCAGATAAAGCGCCCACGCAAAGTTTGAGCACCAACGGAAGACATTTGGGGGTGCCGGTGTGCCACAAACCAGCATTCGCGAAACTCGGATTATCGTGAAAAATGTGTTAAAGCTCGTTATTTGAGGCTGCAAGAGAACTGGTTGATTTATGAAATCGAACAGGTTGATTCCTGAAATGAGCTCGGACGAATGATTGAAAAACAGGGAGAAAAAGATCGAGTGGTCGATGACGACCTTCCGAACAGTGAAATTAAAGTGTATAATACACGGTTTTTCGAGATTCGGGGTCCGGGACAAAATTCTCCAGAAATTACATAGAAAGGTTCTCGGGTCAGATAAAGCGGCCACGCAAAGTTTGAGCACCAGCGGAAGACATTTGGGGTGCCGGTGTGCCCCAAACCAGATTCGCAAAACTCGGATTCTCGTGAAAAATGTGTTAAAGCTCGTTATTTGAGGTGAAATCGAACAGGTTGATTTCTGAAATGAGCTCGGACGCGTGATTGAAAAACAGGGAGAAAAGAAACAGTGGTCGACGACCTTCCGAATGGTGAAATTGAAGTGTCTAATACACGGTTTTCGGGATTAGGGGTTAGGAACAAAATTCTCCGGAAATCACATAGAAAGTTCCTCGGGTCAGATAAAGCGGCCACGCAAAGTTTGAGCACCAACGGAAAACATTTGGGGATGCCGGTGTGCCACAAACCAGCATTCGCCGAAACTCGGATTATCGTGAAAAATGTGTTAAAGCTCGTTATTTGACGCTGGAATCGAACCAGATGATTTCTGAAATCGAACAGCTTGATTCCTGAAATGAGCTCGGACGCGTGATTGAAAAATAGGGAGAAAAAGAAACAGGGTCCGATACGACCTTCCGAACGGCTGAAATTGAAGTGTATAATACAAGGTTTTTCGGGATTCCGGGGTCCCGGAACAAAATTCTCCGGAAATCACATAGAAAGTTCCTCGCTTGAGATAAAGCGGCCACGCAAAGTTTGAGCACCAACGGAAGACATTTGGGGGTGCCGGTGTGCCACAAACCAGCATTCGCTGAAACTCGGATTATCATGAAAAATATGTTAAAGCTCGTTATTTGAGGCTGAAATCGAACAGGTTGATTCTTGAAATCGAACAGGTTGATTCCTGAAATGAGCTCGGACGCGTGATTGAAAAACAGGGAGAAAATAAACATGGTCCGGTGCGACCTTCCGAACGGCTGAAATTGAAGTGTATAATACACGGTTTTTCGAGATTCCAGGGTCCCGTAACAAAATTCTCTGGAAATCACATAGAAATTTCCTCGGGTCAGATAAAGCGGCCACACAAAGTTTGAGCACCAACGGAAGACATTTGGGGGTGCCGGTGTGCCACAAACCAGCATTCGCCGAAACACGGATTATCGTGAAAAATGTGTTAAAGCTCGTTATTGGAGGCTGAAATCGAACATGTTGATTCCTGAAATGAGCTCGGACGCGTGATTGAAAAACAAGGAGAAAAAGAAAGAGGGCCCGGTACGACCTTCCGAACGGCTGAGATTGAAGTGTCTAATACACGGTTTTTCGGGATTCCGGGGCCCCGGAACAAAATTCTCCGGAAATCACATAGAAAGTTCCTCGGGTCAGATAAAGCGGCCACGCAAAATTTGAGCACCAACGGAAAACATTTGGGGATGCCGGTGTGCCACAAACCAAAGATTCGCGAAACTCGGATTATCGTGAAAAATGTGTTAAAGCTCGTTATTTGATGCGGAATCGAACAGTTGATTTGAAATCGAACAGGTTGATTCCTGAAATGAGCTCGGACGCGTGATTGAAAAATAGGGAGAAAAAGAAACAGGGTCCGGTACGACCTTCCGAACGGCTGAAATTGAAGGGTATAAATACACGGTTATTCGGGATTTCGGGGTCCCGGAACAAAATTCTCCGGAAATCACATAGAAAGTTCCTCGGGTTATATAAAGCGGCCACGCAAAGTTTGAGCACCAACGGAACACATTTCGGGGTGTCGGTGTGCCACAAACCAGCATTCGCCGAAACTCGGATTATCGTGAAAAATGTGTTAAAGCTCGTTATTTAAGGCTGAAATCGAACAGGTTGATTCCTGAAATCGAAGAGTTTGATTCCTGAAAAGAATTCGGACGCGTGATTGAAAAACAGGGAGAAAAAATATAGGGTTCGGTACGACCTTCCGAACGGCTGAAATTGAAGTGTATAATACACGGTTTTGGGATTAAAGGGGTCTGGAACAAAATTCTCCGGAAATCACATAGAAAATTCCTCGGGTCAGACAAAGCGGCCACGCAAATTTTGAGCACCAACAGAAGACATTTGGAGTTGCCGGTGTGCCACAAACCAGCATTCGCCGAAACTCGGATTATCGTGAAAAATGTGTTAAAGCTCGTTATTTGAGGCTGAAATCGAACAGGTTGATTCCTGAAATCGAACAGGTTGATTCCTGAAATGAGCTTGGACGCGTGATTGAAAAACAGGGAGAAAAAGAAACAGTGGTCCTACGACCTTGGGCTACTGAAATTGAAGTGTATAATACACGGTTTTTTGGGATTCCGGTGTCCCGGAACAAAATTCTCCGGAAATCACATAGAAAGTTCCTCGGGTGAGATAAAGCGGCCACGCAAAGTTTGAGCACCAACGGAACACATTTGGGGGTGCCGGTGTGCCACAAACCAGCATTCACCGAAACTCGGATTATCGTGAAAAATGTGTTAAAGCTCGTTATTGGAGGCTGAAATCGAAGAGTTTGATTCCTGAAATGAGCTCGGACGCGTGATTGAAAAACAGGGAGAAAAAGAAACAGGGTCCGGTACGACCTTCCGAACGGCTGAAATTGAAGTGTGTAATACACGGTTTTTCGGGATTCCGGGGTCCTGGAACAAAATTCTCCGGAAATCACATAGAAAGTTCCTCCAGTCAGATAAAGCGGCCACGCAAAGTTTGAGCACCAACGGAAGACATTTGGAGGTGTCGGTGTGCCACAAACCAGCATTTGCCGAAACTCGGATTATCGTGAAAAATGTGTTAAAGCTCGTTATTTGAGGCTGAAATCGAACAGGTTGATTCCTTAAATCGAACCACTATGAGTTCTCACTATGGTAGAATCCTTAATCAAAGATCAAAATCCCAAGTTCTTTATACATCTCTAACACCCCAAACAAAATCTTATTCACACCCGAATTTTACAAGCATAGATGATCACATTCCCCAAATTATAAAGATCACCAACCAAAAAGATAAATAGGTATCTCATACGAATTTTCCTACTCAACCTAACTTAAGTTCTACTAATCCAACTTCGACGAAAACGAGACTCACAAAGAATTCTCAAAGAGCATCTCACTCACTCTACAATGTAGCCAACAATGCCATCACTCCACTAAGGAAACAAGAGTAATAACCAGGTCCGGAAATGATAGGAAATTTCAAAGGGGTACCTGAACATGACGAGATGTGAGATTGAAGGAGTCAAATAATAAACATAACTAGTTAACACTAGTAAGAGATATTAGAATTGGGGAGGTATTCAAGACAAGGAAATGACAAGTAAACTTTTATATTTAAGAATTAAATCCAACCAAGGTATGAACGAAATGAAGGAAAAAGATTAATGACACGATGGAGGAATTTCAAGGTTTAACCCATACGCTTCCTAAGACTTAAGGTTCTCTCTCACAAGGTCACGCCTATTAGGATATTGTACCTCCATATCAAAACGATCAAATCCAAAAACGAGGGTGAAGGAAATTCATCTCACCCCTCATATGCATGTCTCTCTTAAAAGATTACACCTCTATGACTTATCAAAGTAAAACAATTGCTCACTTAAGGGTTGGTAAATTGGTTAGATAACTCTTCCACCTATCTTATCACATATTAGGATTTCCCTAAACCAAATCTACCACTCAAGTATAAAAGCATCTCTTTATCTCAAGCACTCGATACAACCTCAATGTTTTAAAAACCAAAGAATGAATTGACAAAGACTTGTCAGCAAAGTTCTCAAGGAACAACTAACATCAAATCACATCACCAATCTATACGGGATTGTTAACATCTAAAAATGGGTTTTCTTCCGAATTCATATTTTAAACTTATCTCATGTTTACTCCTAAGGTGACAACGTTCAACCTACTAAGCTTTCAAATCCCAAACATAAACAACAAAGCCAAGTTCTATAACTTTAATCACATAGGCAACTCATTCCTAACACAAGGAATCCACCAATCAATTATACTCACTTGGTCAAGGAACTAGGTATAAGAATCACTAAGTATGTCTCATCACATTACCTCAGTCTTTCTAACATCAAATCCTCTAAAAACCAGGGTTAAGGGTCAAACACCAACAAACTCCACAAAAGTCAAATTATCCAACCATGGTTAACATTCCACAAAGTAAAGAGTACTATCAAAAAGGCGTTAAGGGAGGATAAGCAAGGAACAAAGCACAAGTTAGGAGGGTACAAGAGTAATTCCCAAGGAATAAGAAAAGAGAGTTTAGAAGAAGCAAACATTAAGAAGTAAAGAGCAAGGCAAGGTACACAAAGAATGAGGAACATCTTCGAGGAAGTGGTAGCATTCTTCAAAGGTTGAAAAATCTTCAATCCTCAAAGAATAGGCACCAAATCTTGATCTTCATGTAGGTAAACTCAGGGTAATTGATCCAAGGGCACAACATTTATTAAATGACAATCGACAAACATGTTAGAACCTAACAAAGAGCAAACACACTACAGACTACCACCTTAGGTCCTTAATGCTACCCATCTCTCATTCATTATTCAAGGTCAAGTTCAAATTAAATTTGGGGTACACGTGTGTGCGTCGGGAGCAACATATGCTCTGATACCAACTGTGACACCCCGCGATAAAGCGGAAAATATAACTTATAAATTAAAGCGGAATTTTGTGAGATTTTAAAAACTTTTAAGTTACTAGTTAAAGATTAGCACGCGGGTGCCACTAACGAAAAGAAACAAACACTACAATAGACATTATCAGGTCATTACAACCTAAGTCTAGAAAGCGGGGAAAAGATATCCCACGAATAAACAAATCAAGGGTTTCTAAATTAGAAACTAAGGTCCAAGGGTTTAGTTCTCGCTAGCCCACACGTCTTCCCCACGTAAGCATCTTCAAAACCTGTCATTCATGTAAACATGAACGCATACGATCGATGGGGAGTAACTCAAGGTTCTCCCAGCCACAATATGTCGAAATGCAGATAACAAACAACACTTAATCAAACATATTAATCATGCAACATATACTAACAATAAGGAATAAGGAGATATAATGAACAATCATGGTGAAACAGGCATAATACCTTCTTAGTAGAACGGGCATGGTGTATGAGGATGAATATGCAATCAAGGAAATAGAATCACCAAGTCAACCCACTCATGTTGACACGACTCAACAAGTGTAAGACATATACTTAGTATGAACTCAAACAAGACAAACCCTCTAGACTCCAACCTCTTGGTAGGACGACGATCATAATACGGTCCTAGTCTAAACCTGGCCAGACTCTCGGGATGGACGACACCCGATTCGACACACGATACCAAATCGTATCCAAGACTCGAAACATGGTACACCTAACCGTGCCCGAAAGTCGAGTAACCCCAAATCGGAACCTTGTCACCTAACCGTGACCCTCGGTCCGAAGAGGCGGAAGGAAAAATAGCCCAACTCGGAAACAATGGCACCTAACCGTGACC
Source organism: Silene latifolia (assembly GCF_048544455.1). Classification (NCBI taxonomy): domain Eukaryota; kingdom Viridiplantae; phylum Streptophyta; class Magnoliopsida; order Caryophyllales; family Caryophyllaceae; genus Silene; species Silene latifolia. The sequence goes on along the minus strand of NC_133535.1, from coordinate 6,069,085 downwards.
CAATGTCCGAGGGCAAATAAATAAGGAATGTCAAGTAGTCACACAATGTAAAATGTCACACTTGAGTCACAATAGGAGTAAGAATGATCATGCAAACATCATATGATACGAAATCCTTAATGTCACATTCATACTCATGGCTTGCATCTCACCATGAGTACAGATGGGAACATTAATCCCAACGATCATATCGCAACTAGAGGGCTTATAGCTCACCCCTAGTATCCGATAGGACCCAGATTCTCACAACAGAACAATACAAGGCATTATCAAGAATATGACTCTTCACAAATAACTGTTTAATAATAAATAACTCATACTTGTTTTATAATAATAAATATTCCATTTTATGATTTAACGTGCCGGTTAAATAAAATATCATGAGTGACAATGAATAATTTACGTTATATGAAATTACGGAATAAAATGTGAGAAAGCCCATATGGCTCATTCATGAGTCCAATATGTGAACCATCCTAAGCCCAAACAAGTGAATATTTCCAGCCCAATTGATGAAATCTAACAAATCCAACTCATAAAATATGACTAGTCCAACCAATAAGGCATAAAAAGTCCATTTACCACAATCAAATGAGCCCAACAACTAAACATGTGAAAGACGATATTAACGATTTACGTTATATAAAATACGAGACGGATATTTAATTATTTCAAATATAACTCAACTCAATTATAAGTAAACGCAAACGGTTATTTACAAGGCCACTCTATCCTATGAATCCGGCCCAATAACCTAAAGTGTAAACCAGTCCCAAGTACCACACCACACAAAATATAACCCAATGTGGCCCAAACTAAAATAATGTAGCCTATCAAATTGCAATAAGAGTGGTCCAATAATGTAGAATAACAATGAGCCCAATTCCCAAAACCGAACCTCACGAAGTAGTGAAAGAAGGGGAAACAAGCTAGTTACCCACTACTCAACCCGTGCCCACCCTAGCACGGCCAGGCCGTGGCCCTGCTGCCGCTCACGGCCCGCCACTTCGGTCAGCCCCACAGTGACTAAACCCCCAAAAACAGCCCCACACACGACACCAATCCTCACCAAAAGCACTCATTCAAGTAAGCGATACAAGAAGTTCTAAGTATAACCGAGACGGAAAATTTACAACGACAATACGATTTAAAACAGCCGCACTCAGCCCCAAAACAGAACATATACTGTTCAAAAGCCGTCCCTACAACCTCCACCACCATTGTCCCAAAACAGTCCCAAAAGGCCACACAAGACCGTACTACCGGGGGCACCAAAACGATTCCCACGAATCTACAAAATTACCTCAATGAAATCCTGAAAGCTGTACAAACCCGTCTCCAAAAGCGGAGGAAAAACAGTGCGAGTCACTATGCCAAAACCGCGCCCAAGCAGCACTCTCGCGGCCACAAAACAGAGTCCCAAAACGGTCCTTTCAACTCAAATTTATACGAAAATAAAAACAGGGTTGAGACGGAGGTGAAGCACGTTAAATACATGGTTAACAGTCATTGCAATTACCCCACAACACTCGAATTTACCGAATAAAAGCACATAAAACGACCCATAAGACGAAAGTTCGACATTTTGTCGAGTAACCTATCACCGTTACCTTAACTCTTCAAATTCTCGGGTGAAAACGTCCAAGGCACGAGCTTTACTTCAGTCTTCGACTAGAAAGAAGGAAAAACGAGTAATATGGGTCACAAACCGAGTTTGTAATAAGAAGCCCATTTCGAAACTAAGCCAAAACATGAGCTTTCTTACCTAGAAATGAGGAGGAAGAAGAGAGGAAGCTAAAGGTGCAAGAATTATGGAATTTGGTTACGAAATAAGGGAGGGATCTGCAAATGGAGCTCGCGAAAATGGTGGGTGTACGGGTTTGTGTTCTCTGTTGCTGCTGCTCTTGTTTTACGCAGGAAAGAAGGAAGAAGAAAGGGGGGGTGGGGACGGTTGATTTAAATAATGACCACAAGTAATATTAGTAATAATAAATAATAATAATAATAATAATAATAATAATAATAATAGTAGTAGATATTTTGAAGGTAGAGTGTGGGTGGATAGGATATGTGTTGTCGACACACGATTGGTCCGTGTTAAGATAAGATTCTCAAATAAAATGTGACGGTCTAATGTTAGACGGGATTTAAGACGGGAATTATTACTATTACGGTCATTATTATTATCCGGCCAAAAATACGTATACATATATTATTATATAAATCGTGCCTTAAAAATATAATTTAATCGTACGTATTTTTATAAAAATGGGCTTTTATATAATACGTTTATAAAAATCGTGTTTGACATAAAATTAATCAAATCGAGTAATTCAAAAATATATAATAAAGTGATTAAACGGTTTAATAAATTTTAAATGTCAAAATGCGAAATTCGCGGGTGTTACAATCACCCCACCTTTTAAAAAGTTTCGTCCTCGAAACTTGAAAGTAGAAATGAAAGGTCATATAAAACAAAACTGGAACTTTGGAATCGGTAACCAAAACATTTAAAAGGTTAGTTATCGTAAGAATTAAAATTCTTTCAAAAGTTTCAAATAAAATTTTCCGACAAAACCAGATTCTCATCAAAGGAACGGAAGTGTTCTCGTTACGTATTCAAGAACATCACATTCCAAATCAAAGATAAGGTAAAAAGGCAAATCATTTGTATAAATCAAAGATCAAAATACTTTCAAAAACATTAACGAAGGGTTGTCAAAAGTATAAGTCTCATTCATGGAACGAAATTGCCCTTGTCGTGCACACAAGAACGCTAACTTTCCAAGTCAAAGACAGATTTAAACCAAAAAATCAATCGCCGACAAGCGTAGAACTAGTTATCAAACGTCTCCAATAACGAGTTCTATCATCCGATCAACGTTAAAATCAAAAGAAAAGGTAATTTATTCAAATTTTCCTTTTGCAAAAGCCAAAATAGAAATGAAGATTTCACTTTTAAAATCAAAAAGGAGTCAAGTTCCTGAAAATATAACATTATACTTTGACAAAAATCATAAATAGATCAAAGCTTAACAGAAATTGGATAAAATTTTAAGAAATCACATGTTTAGCAATTAAAGTCACGATAAATAAGTTTATACTCAAAGAACAAATCGGGAACTAAATCAAAATTTCATTTTCAAACCTTTAAAATAGGTAAGGTTCTGCAAAAGTAACGTAAACTTTTAACATCGAATCGAAACTGGTAGCTTGAAATGTTTGGAAATCGTACGAACTTAAAAGAACTTAGATATCATAAGAACAAGGTACACTAAAAGGATTCAAACTTAACTAATCAAAAGAGCTAGGATGAATTTCATAGGGGTAAGAATTGAAGTCAAAGTTACAAGGATGCAAAAGATAGAGTTTCACAGGTTACCAACATCAAACTTAAGAGAGGAGTATGATGAAGCAAGGGAAAGAGCGGTATGAACGGTAACGCTTATGGTCAAAGAAGAAAGGAAATTAGACAACAAGGAAACGCCAGGTAATCAAAACTCAAATAACAACATCAACCCAAGCGGTTCCGAAAACTTCCTAACAACAAAACTTATGACCACAACACTCCCAAGGATTTCTTCAAAACACTTATGCTACTACATCCTAAGCTATTCCCTGAAACAAGGTACTCCACTATAAGTGTGATCTCATCACTCCAAACCCTCAAACATCTACGAACGACTTCCATAAGATCAAGATCAAAACTACTAAAAGAGTTACACTCATAATCAACTATCGACCACTATGAGTTCTCACTATGGTAGAATCCTTAATCAAAGATCAAAATCCCAAGTTCTTTATACATCTCTAACACCCCAAACAAAATCTTATTCACACCCGAATTTTACAAGCATAGATGATCACATTCCCCAAATTATAAAGATCACCAACCAAAAAGATAAATAGGTATCTCATACGAATTTTCCTACTCAACCTAACTTAAGTTCTACTAATCCAACTTCGACGAAAACGAGACTCACAAAGAATTCTCAAAGAGCATCTCACTCACTCTACAATGTAGCCAACAATGCCATCACTCCACTAAGGAAACAAGAGTAATAACCAGGTCCGGAAATGATAGGAAATTTCAAAGGGGTACCTGAACATGACGAGATGTGAGATTGAAGGAGTCAAATAATAAACATAACTAGTTAACACTAGTAAGAGATATTAGAATTGGGGAGGTATTCAAGACAAGGAAATGACAAGTAAACTTTTATATTTAAGAATTAAATCCAACCAAGGTATGAACGAAATGAAGGAAAAAGATTAATGACACGATGGAGGAATTTCAAGGTTTAACCCATACGCTTCCTAAGACTTAAGGTTCTCTCTCACAAGGTCACGCCTATTAGGATATTGTACCTCCATATCAAAACGATCAAATCCAAAAACGAGGGTGAAGGAAATTCATCTCACCCCTCATATGCATGTCTCTCTTAAAAGATTACACCTCTATGACTTATCAAAGTAAAACAATTGCTCACTTAAGGGTTGGTAAATTGGTTAGATAACTCTTCCACCTATCTTATCACATATTAGGATTTCCCTAAACCAAATCTACCACTCAAGTATAAAAGCATCTCTTTATCTCAAGCACTCGATACAACCTCAATGTTTTAAAAACCAAAGAATGAATTGACAAAGACTTGTCAAAGCCAAAATTCTCAAGGAACAACTAACATCAAATCACATCACCAATCTATACGGGATTGTTAACATCTAAAAATGGGTTTTCTTCCGAATTCATATTTTAAACTTATCTCATGTTTACTCCTAAGGTGACAACGTTCAACCTACTAAGCTTTCAAATCCCAAACATAAACAACAAAGCCAAGTTCTATAACTTTAATCACATAGGCAACTCATTCCTAACACAAGGAATCCACCAATCAATTATACTCACTTGGTCAAGGAACTAGGTATAAGAATCACTAAGTATGTCTCATCACATTACCTCAGTCTTTCTAACATCAAATCCTCTAAAAACCAGGGTTAAGGGTCAAACACCAACAAACTCCACAAAAGTCAAATTATCCAACCATGGTTAACATTCCACAAAGGAAAGAGTACTATCAAAAAGGCGTTAAGGGAGGATAAGCAAGGAACAAAGCACAAGTTAGGAGGGTACAAGAGTAATTCCCAAGGAATAAGAAAAGAGAGTTTAGAAGAAGCAAACATTAAGAAGTAAAGAGCAAGGCAAGGTACACAAAGAATGAGGAACATCTTCGAGGAAGTGGAAGCATTCTTCAAAGGTTGAAAAATCTTCAATCCTCAGCAATAGGCACCAAATCTTGATCTTCATGTAGGTAAACTCACGGTAATTGATCCAAGGGCACAACATTTATTAAATGACAATCGACAAACATGTTAGAACCTAACAAAGAGCAAACACACTACAGACTACCACCTTAGGTCCTTAATGCTACCCATCTCTCATTCATTATTCAAGGTCAAGTTCAAATTAAATTTGGGGTACACGTGTGTGCGTCGGGAGCAACATATGCTCTGATACCAACTGTGACACCCCGCGATAAAGCGGAAAATATAACTAATAAATTAAAGCGGAATTTTGTGAGATTTTAAAAACTTTTAAGTTACTAGTTAAAGATTAGCACGCGGGTGCCACTAACGAAAAGAAACAAACACTACAATAGACATTATCAGGTCATTACAACCCAAGTCTAGAAAGCGGGGAAAAGATATCCCACGAATAAACAAATCAAGGGTTTCTAAATTAGAAACTAAGGTCCAAGGGTTTAGTTCTCGCTAGCCCACACGTCTTCCCCACGTAAGCATCTTCAAAACCTGTCATTCATGTAAACATGAACGCATACGATCGTGGGGAGTAACTCAAGGTTCTCCCAGCCACAATATGTCGAAATGCAGATAACAAACAACACTTAATCAAACATATTAATCATGCAACATATACTAACAATAAGGAATAAGGAGATATAATGAACAATCATGGTGAAACAGGCATAATACCTTCTTAGTAGAACGGGCATGGTGTATGAGGATGAATATGCAATCAAGGAAATAGAATCACCAAGTCAACCCACTCATGTTGACACGACTCAACAAGTGTAAGACATATACTTAGTATGAACTCAAACAAGACAAACCCTCTAGACTCCAACCTCTTGGTAGGACGACGATCATAATACGGTCCTAGTCTAAACCTGGCCAGACTCTCGGGATGGACGACACCCGATTTGACACACGATACCAAATCGTATCCAAGACTCGAAACATGGTACACCTAACCGTGCCCGAAAGTCGAGTAACCCCAAATCGGAACCTTGTCACCTAACCGTGACCCTCGGTCCGAAGAGGCGGAAGGAAAAATAGCCCAACTCGGAAACAATGGCACCTAACCGTGACCCAATGTCCGAGGGCAAATAAATAAGGAATGTCAAGTAGTCACACAATGTAAAATGTCACACTTGAGTCACAATAGGAGTAAGAATGATCATGCAAACATCATATGATACGAAATCCTTAATGTCACATTCATACTCATGGCTTGCATCTCACCATGAGTACAGATGGGAACATTAATCCCAACGATCATATCGCAACTAGAGGGCTTATAGCTCACCCCTAGTATCCGATAGGACCCGATTCTCACTGTGAGAACAATACAAGGCATTATCAAGAATATGACTCTTCACAAATAACTGTTTAATAATAAATAACTCATACTTGTTTTATAATAATAAATATTCCATTTTATGATTTAACGTGCCGGTTAAATAAAATATCATGAGTGACAATGAATAATTTACGTTATATGAAATTACGGAATAAAATGTGAGAAAGCCCATATGGCTCATTCATGAGTCCAATATGTGAACCATCCTAAGCCCAAACAAGTGAATATTTCCAGCCCAATTGATGAAATCTAACAAATCCAACTCATAAAATATGACTAGTCCAACCAATAAGGCATAAAAAGTCCATTTACCACAATCAAATGAGCCCAACAACTAAACATGTGAAAGACGATATTAACGATTTACGTTATATAAAATACGAGACGGATATTTAATTATTTCAAATATAACTCAACTCAATTATAAGTAAACGCAAACGGTTATTTACAAGGCCACTCTATCCTATGAATCCGGCCCAATAACCTAAAGTGTAAACCAGTCCCAAGTACCACACCACACAAAATATAACCCAATGTGGCCCAAACTAAAATAATGTAGCCTATCAAATTGCAATAAGAGTGGTCCAATAATGTAGAATAACAATGAGCCCAATTCCCAAAACCGAACCTCACGAAGTAGTGAAAGAAGGGGAAACAAGCTAGTTACCCACTACTCAACCCGTGCCCACCCTAGCACGGCCAGGCCGTGGCCCTGCTGCCGCTCACGGCCCGCCACTTCGGTCAGCCCCACAGTGACTAAACCCCCAAAAACAGCCCCACACACGACACCAATCCTCACCAAAAGCACTCATTCAAGTAAGCGATACAAGAAGTTCTAAGTATAACCGAGACGGAAAATTTACAACGACAATACGATTTAAAAAACCAAGACTTTCAGCCCCAAAACAGAACATATACTGTTCAAAAGCCGTCCCTACAACCTCCACCACCATTGTCCCAAAACAGTCCCAAAAGGCCACACAAGACCGTACTACAGGGGGCACCAAAACGATTCCCACGAATCTACAAAATTACCTCAATGAAATCCTGAAAGCTGTACAAACCCGTCTCCAAAAGCGGAGGAAAAACAGTGCGAGTCACTATGCCAAAACCGCGCCCAAGCAGCACTCTCGCGGCCACAAAACAGAGTCCCAAAACGGTCCTTTCAACTCAAATTTATACGAAAATAAAAACAGGGTTGAGACGGAGGTGAAGCACGTTAAATACATGGTTAACAGTCATTGCAATTACCCCACAACACTCGAATTTACCGAATAAAAGCACATAAAACGACCCATAAGACGAAAGTTCGACATTTTGTCGAGTAACCTATCACCGTTACCTTAACTCTTCAAATTCTCGGGTGAAAACGTCCAAGGCACGAGCTTTACTTCAGTCTTCGACTAGAAAGAAGGAAAAACGAGTAATATGGGTCACAAACCGAGTTTGTAATAAGAAGCCCATTTCGAAACTAAGCCAAAACATGAGCTTTCTTACCTAGAAATGAGGAGGAAGAAGAGAGGAAGCTAAAGGTGCAAGAATTATGGAATTTGGTTACGAAATAAGGGAGGGATCTGCAAATGGAGCTCGCGAAAATGGTGGGTGTACGGGTTTGTGTTCTCTGTTGCTGCTGCTCTTGTTTTACGCAGGAAAGAAGGAAGAAGAAAGGGGGGGTGGGGACGGTTGATTTAAATAATGACCACAAGTAATATTAGTAATAATAAATAATAATAATAATAATAATAATAATAATAATAATAATAATAATAATAATAATAATAATAATAATAATAATAATAATAATAATAATAATAATAATAATAATAATAATAGTAGATATTTTGAAGGTAGAGTGTGGGTGGATAGGATATGTGTTGTCGACACACGATTGGTCCGTGTTAAGATAAGATTCTCAAATAAAATGTGACGGTCTAATGTTAGACGGGATTTAAGACGGGAATTATTACTATTACGGTCATTATTATTATCCGGCCAAAAATACGCATACATATATTATTATATAAATCGTGCCTTAAAAATATAATTTAATCGTACGTATTTTTATAAAAATGGGCTTTTATATAATACGTTTATAAAAATCGTGTTTGACATAAAATTAATCAAATCGAGTAATTCAAAAATATATAATAAAGTGATTAAACGGTTTAATAAATTTTAAATGTCAAAATGCGAAATTCGCGGGTGTTACAATCACCCCACCTTTTAAAAAGTTTCGTCCTCGAAACTTGAAAGTAGAAATGAAAGGTCATATAAAACAAAACTGGAACTTTGGAATCGGTAACCAAAACATTTAAAAGGTTAGTTATCGTAAGAATTAAAATTCTTTCAAAAGTTTCAAATAAAATTTTCCGACAAAACCAGATTCTCATCAAAGGAACGGAAGTGTTCTCGTTACGTATTCAAGAACATCACATTCCAAATCAAAGATAAGGTAAAAAGGCAAATCATTTGTATAAATCAAAGATCAAAATACTTTCAAAAACATTAACGAAGGGTTGTCAAAAGTATAAGTCTCATTCATGGAACGAAATTGCCCTTGTCGTGCACACAAGAACGCTAACTTTCCAAGTCAAAGACAGATTTAAACCAAAAAATCAATCGCCGACAAGCGTAGAACTAGTTATCAAACGTCTCCAATAACGAGTTCTATCATCCGATCAACGTTAAAATCAAAAGAAAAGGTAATTTATTCAAATTTTCCTTTTGCAAAAGCCAAAATAGAAATGAAGATTTCACTTTTAAACTCAAAAAGGAGTCAAGTTCCTGAAAATATAACATTATACTTTGACAAAAATCATAAATAGATCAAAGCTTAACATAAATTGGATAAAATTTTAAGAAATCACATGTTTAGCAATTAAAGTCACGATAAATAAGTTTATACTCAAAGATTAAATCGGGAACTAAATCAAAGCGGCCACGCAAAGTTTGAGCACCAACGGAACACATTTGGGGGTGCCGGTGTGCCACAAACCAGCATTCACCGAAACTCGGATTATCGTGAAAAATGTGTTAAAGCTCGTTATTTGAGGCTGAAATCGAAGAGTTTGATTCCTGAAATGAGCTCGGACGCGTGATTGAAAAACAGGGAGAAAAAGAAACAGGGTCCGGTACGACCTTCCGAACGGCTGAAATTGAAGTGTGTAATACACGGTTTTTCGGGATTCCGGGGTCCTGGAACAAAATTCTCCGGAAATCACATAGAAAGTTCCTCCGGTTAGATAAAGCGGCCACGCAAAGTTTGAGCACCAACGGAAGACATTTGGAGGTGTCGGTGTGCCACAAACCAGCATTCGCCGAAACTCGGATTATCGTGAAAAATGTGTTAAAGCTCGTTATTTGAGGCTGAAATCGAACAGGTTGATTCCTGAAATCGAACAGGTTGATTCCTGAAATCGAACAGGTTGATTCCTGAAATGAGCTCGGACGCGTGATTGAAAAATAGGGAGAAAAAGAAACAGGGTCCGGTACGACCTTCCGAACGGTTGAAATTGAAGTGTATAATACACGGTTATTCGGGATTCCGGGGTCCCGGAACAAAATTCTCCGGAGATCACATAGAAAGTTCCTCGGGCCAGATAAAGCGGCCACGCAAAGTTTGAGTACCAACGAAAGACATTTGGGGGTGCCGGTGTGCCACAAACCAGCATTCGCCGAAACTCGGATTATCGTGAAAAACGTGTTAAAACTCGTTATTTAAGGCTGAAATCGATCAGGTTGATTCCTGAAATCGAAGAGTTTGATTCCTGAATGAGCTCGGATGCGTGATTGAAAAACAGGGAGAAAAAGAAACAGGGTCCGGTACAACCTTCCGAACGGCTGAAATTGAAGTGTATAATACACAGTTTTTCGGGATTCCGGGGTCCCGGAACAAAATTCTTCGGAAATCATATAGAAAGTTCCTCGGGTCATATAAAGCGGCCACACAAAGTTTGAGCACCAACGAAAGACATTTGGGGGTGCCGGTGTGCCACAAACAAGCATTCGCCGAAACTCGGATTATCGTGAAAAATGTGTTAAAGCTCGTTATTTGAGGCTAAAATCGAACAGGTTGATTCCTGAAATCGAACAGGTTGATTCCTGAAATGAGCTCGGACGCGTGATTGAAAAATAGGGAGAAAAAGAAACAGGGTCCGATACGACCTTCCGAACGGTTGAAATTGAAGTGTATAATACACGGTTATTCGGGATTCCGGGGACCCGGAACAAAATTCTCCGGAAATCACATAGAAAGTTCCTCGGGCCAGATAAAGCGGCCACGCAAAGTTTGAGTACCAACGAAAGACATTTGGGGGTGCCGGTGTGCCACAAACCAGCATTCGCCGAAACTCGGATTATCGTGAAAAATGTGTTAAAACTCGTTATTTAAGACTGAAATCGAACAGGTTCATTCCTGAAATCGAAGAGTTTGATTCCTGAATGAGCTCGGATGGGTGATTGAACAACAGGGAGAAAAAGAAACAGGGTCCGGTACAACCTTCCGAACGGCTGAAATTGAAGTGTATAATACACGGTTTTTCGGGATTCCGGGGTCCCGGAACAAAATTCTTCGGAAATCACATAGAAAGTTCCTCGGGTCATATAAAGCGGCCACGCAAAGTTTGAGCACCAACAGAACACATTTGGGGGTGCCGGTGTGCCACAAACTAGCATTCACCGAAACTCGGATTATCGTGAAAAATGTGTTAAAGCTCGTTATTTGAGGCTGAAATCGAAGAGTTTGATTCCTGAAATGAGCTCGGACGCGTGATTGAAAAACAGGGAGAAAAAGAAACAGGGTCCGGTACGACCTTCCGAACGGCTGAAATTGAAGTGTGTAATACACGGTTTTTCGGGATTCCGGTCTCGGAACAAAATTCTCCGGAAATCACATAGAAAGTTCCTCCGGTCAGATAAAGCGGCCACGCAAAGTTTGAGCACCAACGGAAGACATTTGGAGGTGTCGGTGTGCCACAAACCAGCATTCGCCGAAACTCGGATTATCGTGAAAAATGTGTTAAAGCTCGTTATTTGAGGCTGAAATCGAACAGGTTTATTCCTGAAATCGAACAGGTTGATTCCCTGAAATCGAACAGGTTGATTCTGAAATGAGCTCGGACGCGTGATTGAAAAACAGGGAGAAAAAGAAACAGGTCCAGTGACGACCTTCCGAACGGTTGAAATGAAGTGTATAATACACGGTTATTCGGGATTCCGGGGTCCCGGAACAAAATTCTTCGGAGATCACATAGAAAGTTCCTCGGGCCAGATAAAGCGGCCACGCAAAGTTTAAATACCAACGAAAGACATTTGGGGGTGCCGGTGTGCCACAAACCAGCATTCGCCGAAACTCGGATTATCGTGAAAAACGTGTTAAAACTCGTTATTTAAGGCTGAAATCGATCAGGTTGATTCCTGAAATCGAAGAGTTTGATTCCTGAATGAGCTCGGATGCGTGATTGAAAAACAGGGAGAAAAAGAAACAGGGTCCGGTACAACCTTCCGAACGGCTGAAATTGAAGTGTATAATACACAGTTTTTCGGGATTCCGGGGTCCCGGAACAAAATTCTTCGGAAATCACATAGAAAGTTCCTCGGGTCATATAAAGCGGCCACACAAAGTTTGAGCACCAACGAAAGACATTTGGGGGTGCCGGTGTGCCACAAACCAGCATTCGCCGAAACTCGGATTATCGTGAAAAATGTGTTAAAGCTCGTTATTTGAGGCTAAAATCGAACAGGTTGATTCCTGAAATCGAACAGGTTGATTCCTGAAATGAGCTCGGACGCGTGATTGAAAAATAGGGAGAAAAAGAAACAGGGTCCGATACGACCTTCCGAACGGTTGAAATTGAAGTGTATAATACACGGTTATTCGGGATTCCGGGGACCCGGAACAAAATTCTCCGGAAATCACATAGAAAGTTCCTCGGGCCAGATAAAGCGGCCACGCAAAGTTAGAGTACCAACGAAAGACATTTGGGGGTGCCGGTGTGCCACAAACCAGCATTCGCCGAAACTCGGATTATCGTGAAAAATGTGTTAAAACTCGTTATTTAAGGCTGAAATCGAACAGGTTCATTCCTGAAATCGAAGAGTTTGATTCCAAAATGAGCTCGGATGCGTGATTGAACAACAGGGAGAAAAAGAAACAGGGTCCGGTACAACCTTCCGAACGGCTGAAATTGAAGTGTATAATACACGGTTTTTCGGGATTCAGGGGTCCAGGAACAAAATTCTTCGGAAATCACATAGAAAGTTCCTCGGGTCATATAAAGCGGCCACGCAAAGTTTGAGCACCAACGGAAGACATTTAGGGGTGCCGGTGTGCCACTAACCAGCATTAGCCGAAACTCGGATTATCGTGAAAAATGTGTTAAAGCTCGTTATTTGAGGCTGAAATCGAACAGGTTGATTCTTGAAATCGAACAGGTTGATTCCTGAAATGGGCTCGGACGCGTGATTGAAAAACAGGGAGAAAAAGAAACAATGTCCGGTACGACCTTCCGAACGGATGAAATTGAAGTGTATAATACACGGTTTTTCGGGATTCCGGTGTCCCGAAACAAAATTCTCCGGAAATCACATAGAAAGTTCCTCGGGTCAGATAAAGCGGCCACGCAAAGTTTGAGCACCAACGGAACACATTTGGGGGTGCCGGTGTGCCACAAACCAGCATTCACTCAAACTCGGATTATCGTGAAAAATGTGTTAAAGCTCGTTATTTGAGGCTGAAATCGAAGAGTTTGATTCCTGAAATGAGCTCGGACACGTGATTGAAAAACAGGGAGAAAAAAAAACAGGGTCCGGTACGACCTTCCGAACGGCTGAAATTAAAGTGTGTAATAAACGGTTTTTCGGGATTCCGGGGTCCTGGAACAAAATTCTCCGGAAATCACATAGAAAGTTCCTCCGGTCAGATAAAGCGGCCACGCAAAGTTTGAGCACCAACGGAAGACATTTGGAGGTGTCGGTGTGCCACAAACCAGGATTCGCCGAAACTCGGATTATCGTGAAAAATGTGTTAAAGCTCGTTATTTGAGGCTGAAATCGAACAGGTTGATTACTGAAATCGAACAGGTTGATTCCTGAAATCGAACAGGTTGATTCCTGAAATGAGCTCGGACGCGTGATTGAAAAATAGGGAGAAAAAGAAACAGGGTCTGGTACGACCTTCCGAACGGTTGAAATTGAAGTGTATAATACACGGTTATTCGGGATTCCGGGGTCCCGGAACAAAATTCTACGGAAATCACATAGAAAGTTCCTCGGGCCAGATAAAGCGGCCACGCAAAGTTTGAGTACCAACGAAAGACATTTGGGGGTGTCGGTGTGCCACAAACCAGCATTCGCCGAAACTCGGATTATCGTGAAAAATGTGTTAAAACTCGTTATTTAAGGCTGAAATCGATCAGGTTGATTCCTGAAATCGAAGAGTTTGATTCCTGAATGAGCTCGGATGCGTGATTGAAAAACAGGGAGAAAAAGAAACAGGGTCCGGTACATCCTTCTGAACGGCTGAAATTGAAGTGTATAATACACGGTTTCTCGGGATTCCGGGGTCCCGGAACAAAATTCTTCGGAAATCACATAGAAAGTTTCTCGGGTCATATAAAGCGGCCTCGCAAAGTTTGAGCACCAAAGAAAGACATTGGGGGTGCCGGTGTGCCACAAACAAGCATTCGCCGAAACTCGGATTATCGTGAAAAATGTGTTAAAGCTCGTTATTTAAGGCTGAAATCGAATAGGGCGATTCCTGAAATCGAACAAGTTGATTTCTGAAATGAGCTCGGACGCGTGATTGAAAAACAGGGAGAAAAAGAAACAGGGTCCGGTACGACCTTACGAACGGCTGAAATTGAAGTATATAATACACGGTTTTTCGGGATTCCGGTGTCCCGGAACAAAATTCTCCGGAAATCACATAGAAAGTTCCTCGGGTCAAATAAAGCGGCCACGCAAAGTTTGAGCACCAACGGAACACATTTGGGGGTGCCGGTGTGCCACAAACCAGCATTCGCCGAAACTCGGATTATCGTGAAAAATGTGTTAAAGCTCGTTATTTAAGGCTGAAATCGAACAGGTTGATTCCTGAAATCGAAGAGTTTGATTCCTGAAATGAGCTCGGGCGCGTTATTGAAAAACAGGGAGAAAAAGAAACAGGGTCCGGTACGACCTTCCGAACGGCTGAAATTGAAGTGTATAATACACGGTTTTTCGGGATTCCGGGGTCCCGGAATAAAATTCTCCGGAAATCACATAGAAAATTCCTCGGGTCAGATAAAGCGGCTACGCAAAGTTTGAGTACCAACGGAAGACATTTGGGGGTGCCGGTGTGCCACAAACCAGCATTCGCCGAAACTCAGATTATCATGAAAAATGTGTTAAAGCTCGTTATTTGAGGCTGAAATCGAACAGGTTGATTCCTGAAATCGAACAGGTTGATTCCTGAAATATAACAGGTTGATTCCTGAAATGAGCTCGGACGCGTGATTGAAAAACAGGGAGAAAAAGAAATAGGGTCCGGTACGACTTTTCGAACGGCTGAAATTGAAGTGTATAATACACGGTTTTTCGGAATTCCGGGGTCCCGGAACAAAATTCTCCGGAAATCACATAGAAAGTTCCTCGGGTCAGATAAAGCGGTCACGCAAAGTTTGAGCACCAACGAAAGACATTTGGGGGTGCCGGTGTGCCACAAACCAGCATTCGCCGAAACTCGGATTATTATGAAAAATATGTTAAAGCTCATTATTTGAGGCTGAAATCGAACAGGTTGATTCCTGAAATCGAACAGGTTGATTCCTGAAATGAGCTCGGATGTGTGATTGAAAAACAGGGAGAAAAGAAACAGGGTCCGGTACGACCTTCCGAACGGCTGAAATTGAAGTGTATAATACACGGTTTTTCGGGATTCCGGGGTCCTGGAACAAAATTCTCTGGAAATCACATAGAAAGTTCCTCGTGTCAGATAAAGCGGCCAGGCAAAGTTTGAGCACCAACGGAAGACATTTGAGGGTGCCGGTGTGCCACAAACCAGCATTCGCCGAAACTCGGATTATCGTGAAAAATGTGTTAAAGCTCGTTATTTGAAGCTGAAATCGAATAGGTTGATTCCTAAAATCGAACAGGTTGATTCCTGAAATTAGTTCGGACGCGTGATTGAAAAACAGGGAGAAAAAGAAATAGGGTCCGCTACGACCTTCCGAACGGCTGAAATTGAAGTCTATAATACACGGTTTTTCGGGATTCCGGGGTCCCGGAACAAAATTCTCCGGAAATCACATAGAAAGTTCCTCGGGTCAGATAAAGCGCCCACGCAAAGTTTGAGCACCAACGGAAGACATTTGGGGGTGCCGGTGTGCCACAAACCAGCATTCGCCGAAACTCGAATTATCGTGAAAAATGTGTTAAAGCTCGTTATTTGAGGCTGAAATCGAACAGGTTGATTCCTGAAATCGAACAGGTTGATTCCTGAAATGAGCTCGTACGCGTGATTGAAAAACGGGTTGAAAAAGAAACAGGTCCAGACGACCTTCCGAACACGGTGAAATTGAAGTGTATAATACACGGTTTTTCGGGATTCCGGGGTCCCAGAACAAAATTCTCCGGAAATCACATAGAAAGTTACTCAGGTCAGATAAAGCGGCCACGCAAAGTTTGAGCACCAACGGAAGACATTTGAGGGTGCCGGTGTGCCTTAAATCAACATTCGCCGAAACTCGGATTATCGTGAAAAATGTGTTAAAGCTCGTTATTTGAGGCTGAAATCGAACAGGTTGATTCATGAAATGAGCTCTCACGCGTGATTGAAATCAGGGTGAACAAAAAACAGGGTCTGGTACGACCTTCCGAACGGCTGAAATTGAAGTGTATATAATACACGATTTTTCGAGATTCCGGTGTCCCGGAACAAAATTCTCCGGAAATCACATAAAAAGTTCCTCGGGTCAGATAAAGCGGCCACACAAAGTTTGAGCACCAACAGAAGACATTTGGGGGTGCCGGTGTGCCACAAACTAGCATTTGCCGAAACTCGGATTATCGTGAAAAATGTGTTAAAGCTCGTTATTTGAGGCTGAAATCGAACAGCTTGATTCCTGAAATGAGCTCGGACGCGTGATTGAAAAACAAGGATAAAAAGAAACAGGGTCCGGTACGACCTTCCGAACGGCTGAAATTGAAGTGTATAAACGGTTTTTCGGGATTTCAGGGTCCCGGAACAAAATTCTCCGGAAATCACATAGAAAGTTCCTCGGGTCAGATAAAGCGGCCACGCAAAGTTTGAGCACCAACGGAACACATTTGTGGGTGCCGGTGTGCCACAAACCCGCATTAGCCGAAACTCGGATTATCGTGAAAAATGTGTTAAAGCTCGTTATTTGAGGCTGAAATCGAATAGCTTGATTCCTGAAATGAGCTCGGACGCGTGATTGAAAAACAAGGAGAAAAAGAAACAGGGTCCGGTAAGACCTTCCGAACGGCTGAAATTGAAGTGTATAATAAACGGTTTTTCGGGATTTCGGGGTCCCGGAACAAAATTCTCCGGAAATCACATAGAAAGTTCCTCGGTTCAGATAAAGTGGCCACGCAAAGTTTGAGCACCAACGGAACACATTTGGGGGTGCCGGTGTGCCACAAACCAGCATTTGCCGAAACTCGGATTATCGTGAATTATGTGTTAAAGCTCGTTATTTGAGGCTGAAATCGAACAGGTTGATTCCTGAAAGAACTCGGACGCGTGATTGAAAAATAGGGAGATAAAGAAACAGGGTCCGGTACGACCTTCCGAACGGCTGAAATTGAAGTGTATATATAATACACGGTTTTTCGAGATTCCGGGGTCCCGTAACAAAATTCTCTGGAAATCACATAGAAATTTCCTCGGGTCAGATAAAGCGGCCACACAAAGTTTGAGCACCAACGGAAGACATTTGGGGGTGCCGGTGTGCCACAAACCAGCATTCGCCGAAACACGGATTATCGTGAAAAATGTGTTAAAGCTCGTTATTTGAGGCTGAAATCGAACATGTTGATTCCTGAAATGAGCTAGGACGCGTGATTGAAAAACAAGGAGAAAACGAAACAGGGCCCGGTACGACCTTCCGAACGGCTGAGAGATTGAAGTGTCTAATACACGGTTTTTCGGGATTCCGGGGTCCCGGAACAAAATTCTCCGGAAATCACATAGAAAGTTCCTCGGGTCAGATAAAACGGACACGCAAATTTTGAGCACCAACGGAAAACATTTGGGGATGCCGGTGTGCCACAAACCAGCATTCGCCGAAACTCGGATTATCGTGAAAAATGTGTTAAAGCTCGTTATTTGATGCTAGAATCGAACAGGTTGATTTCTGAAATCGAACAGGTTGATTCCTGAAATAAGCTCAGACGCGTGATTGAAAAATAGGGAGAAAAAGAAACAGGGTCCGGTACGACCTTCCGAACGGCTGAAATTGAAGGGTATAGATACACGGTTATTCGGGATTACGGGGTCCCGGAACAAAATTCTCCGGAAATCACATAGAAAGTTCCTCGGGTTATATAAAGCGGCCACGCAAAGTTTGAGCACCAACGGAACACATTTCGGGGTGTCGGTGTGCCACAAACCAGCATTCGCCGAAACTCGGATTATCGTGAAAAATGTGTTAAAGCTCGTTATTTAAGGCTGAAATCGAACAGGTTGATTCCTGAAATCGAAGAGTTTGATTCCTGAAATGAATTGGGACGCATGATTGAAAAACAGGGAGAAAAAAAATAGGGTTCGGTACGACCTTCCGAACGGCTGAAATTGAAGTGTATAATACACGGTTTTTCGGGATTCCGGGGTCCTGGAACAAAATTCTCCGGAAATCACATAGAAAATTCCTCGGGTCAGATAAAGCGGCCACGCAAATTTTGAGCACCAACAGAAGACATTTGGAGGTGTCGGTGTGCCACAAACCAGCATTCGCCGAAACTCGGATTATCGTGAAAAATGTGTTAAAGCTCGTTATTTGAGGCTGAAATCGAACAGGTTGATTCCTAAAATCGAACAGGTTGATTCCTGAAATGAGCTTGGACACGTGATTGAAAAACAGGGAGAAAAAGAAACAGGGTCCGGTACGACCTTCCGAACGGCTGAAATTGAAGTGTATAATACACGGTTTTTCGGGATTCTGGGGTCCCGGAACAAAATTCTCCGGAAATCACATAGAAAGTTCCTCGGGTCAGATAAAGCGGCCACGCAAAGTTTGAGCACCAACGGAAGACATTTAGGGGTGCCGGTGTGCCACTAACCAGCATTAGCCGAAACTCGGATTATCGTGAAAAATGTGTTAAAGCTCGTTATTTGAGGTGAAATCGAACAAAGTTGATTCCGAAATCGAACAGGTTGATTCTGAAATGAGCTTGGACGCGTGATTGAAAAACAGGAGAAAAATAAACGTGGTCCCGCACGACCTTCCGAACGGTGAAATTGAAGTGTATAATACACGATTTTTCGGGATTCGGGGTCCCGGAACAAAATTCTCCGGAAATCACATAGAAAGTTCCTCGGGTCGATAAAGCGGCCACGCAAAGTTTGAGCACCAACGGAAGACATTTGGGGGTGCCGGTGTGCCACTAACCAAAGATTAGCCGAAACTCGGATTATCGTGAAAAATGTGTTAAAGCTCGTTATTTGAGGTGAAATCGAACAAAGTTGATTCCGAAATCGAACAGGTTGATTCTGAAATGGGCTCGGACGCGTGATTGAAAAACAAGGAGAAAAAGAAACAAGGTCCAGACGACCTTCCGAACTAACTGAAATTGAAGTGTATAATACACGGTTTTTCGGGATTCGGTATCCCGGAACAAAATTCTCCGGAAATCACATAGAAAGTTCCTCGGGTCAGATAAAGCGGCCACGCAAAGTTTGAGCACCAACGGAACACATTTGGGGGTGCCGGTGTGCCACAAACCAGCATTCACCGAAACTCGGATTATCGTGAAAAATGTGTTAAAGCTCGTTATTTGAGGCTGAAATCGAAGAGTTTGATTCCTGAAATGAGCTCCGACGCGTGATTGAAAACAGGAGAAAAAGAAACAGGTCCGCACGACCTTCCGAATTTGAAATTGAAGTGAGTAATACACGGTTTTTCGGGATTCCGGTGTCCTGGAACAAAATTCTCCGGAAATCACATAGAAAGTTCCTTCGGTCAAATAAAGCGGCCACGCAAAGTTTGAGCACCAACGGAAGACATTTGGAGGTGTCGGTGTGCCACAAACCAGCATTCGCCGAAACTCGGATTATCGTGAAAAATGTGTTAAAGCTCGTTATTTGAGGCTGAAATCGAACAGGTTGATTCCTGAAATCGAACAGGTTGATTCCTGAAATGAGCTCGGACGCGTGATTGAAAAATAGGGAGAAAAAGAAACAGGGTCCGGTACGACCTTCCGAACGATTGAAATTGAAGTGTATAATACACGGTTATTCGGGATTCCGGGGTCCCGGAACAAAATTCTCCGGAAATCACATAGAAAGTTCCTTGGGTCAGATAAAGCGGCCACGCAAAGTTTGAGCACCAACGGAAGACATTTAGGGGTGCCGGTGTGCCACTAACCAGCATTCGCCGAAACTCGGATTATCGTGAAAAATGTGTTAAAACTCGTTATTTAAGGCTGAAATCGAACAGGTTGATTCCTGAAATCGAAGAGTTTGATTCCTGAATGAGCTCGGATGCGTGATTGAAAAACAGGGAGAAAAAGAAACAGGGTCCGGTAAAACCTTCCGAACGGCTGAAATTGAAGTGTATAATACACGATTTTTCGGGATTCTGGGGTCCCGGAACAAAATTCTCCGGAAATCACATAGAAAGTTCCTCGGGTCAGATAAAGCGGCCACGCAAAGTTTGAGCACCAACGGAAGACATTTAGGGGTGCCGGTGTGCCACTAACCAGCATTAGCCGAAACTCGGATTATCGTGAAAAATGTGTTAAAGCTCGTTATTTGAGGCTGAAATCGAACAATTTGATTCCTGAAATCAAACACGTTGATTCCTGATATTAGTTCGGACGCATGATTGAAAAACAGGGAGATAAAGAAACAGTGGTCCGTACGACCTTCCGAATGGTCAAATTGAAGTGTATAATACACGTTTTTCGGGATTAGGGGTCCCGGAACAAAATTCTCCGGAAATCACATAGAAAGTTCCTCGGGTCGATAAAGCGGCTACGCAAAGTTTGAGCACCAACGAAAGACATTTGGGGGTGCCGGTATGCCACAACCAAAGATTCGAAACTCGGATTATCATGAAAAATGTGTTAAAGCTCGTTATTTGAGGCTGAAATCTAACAGGTTGATTCCTGAAATCTAACAGGTTGATTCCTGAAATGAGGTCTGACGCGTGATTGAAAAACAGGGAGAAAAAGAAACAGTGGTCCAGACGACCTTTCGAATTCTTGAAATTGAAGTGTATAATACACGGTTTTTCGGGATTCAGGGGTCCGGAACAAAATTCTCCGGAAATCACATAGAAAGTTCCTCGGGTCAGATAAACCGGCTATGCAAAGTTTGAGCACCAACGGAAAACATTTGGGAATGCCGGTGTGCCATAAACCAGCATTCGCCAAAACTCGGATTATCGTGGAAAATGTGTTAAAGCTCGTTATTTAAGGTCGAAATCGAATAAAGGTTGATTTCAAATCGAAGAGTTTGATTCTGAAATGAGCTCGGACGCGTGATTGAAAAACAGGGGAAAAAGAAACAGGGTCCGCACGACCTTCCGAACGGCCGAAATTGAAGTGTATAATACACGGTTTTTCGGGATTCGGTGTCCCGGAACAAAATTCTCCGGAAATCACATAGAAAGTTCATCGGGTCAGATAAAGCGGCCACGCAAAGTTTGAGCACCAACGGAACACATTTGGGGGTGCCGGTGTGCCACAAACCAGCATTCGCCGAAACTCGGATTATGGTGAAAAATGTGTTAAAGCTCGTTAATTGAGGCTGAAATCGAACAAGTTGATTCCTGAAATCGAACAGGTTGATTCCTGAAATGAGCTCGGACGCGTGATTGAAAAACAGGGAGAAAAAGAAACAGGGTCCGGTACGACCTTCCGAACGGCTGAAATTGAAGTGTATAATACACGGTTTTTCGGGATTCCGGTGTCCCGGAACAAAATTCTCCTGAAATCACATAGAAAGTACCTCGGGTCAGATAAAGCGGCCACGCAAAGTTTGAGCACCAACGGAACACATTTGGGGGTGCCGTTGTGCCACAAACCAGCATTCACCGAAACTCGGATTATCGTGAAAAATGTGTTAAAGCTCGTTATTTGAGGCTGAAATCGAAGAAATTGATTCCTGAAATGAGCTCGGTCGCGTGATTGAAAAACAGGGAGAAAAAGAAACAGGGTCCGGTACGACCTTCCGAACGGCTGAAATTGAAGTGTATATAATACACGATTTTTCTGGATTCCGGTGTCCCGGAAAAAATTCTCCCGAAATCACATAGAAAGTTCCTCGGGTCAGATAAAGCGGCCACGCAAAGTTTGAGCACCAACGGAAGACATTTGGAGGTGCCGGTGTGCCACAAACAAGCATTCGCCGAAACTCAGATTATCGTGAAAAATGTGTTAAAGCTCGTTATTTAAGGCTGAAATCGAACAGGTTGATTCCTGAAATCGAAGAGTTTGATTCCTGAAATTAGCTCGGACGCGTGATTTAAAAACAGGGAGAAAAAGAAACAGGGTCCGGTACGACCTTCCGAACGGCTGAAATTGAAGTGTATAATACACGGTTTTTCGGGATTCCGGGGTCCCGGAACAAAATTCTCCGGAAATCACATAGAAAGTTCCTCGGGTCAGATAAAGCGGCCACGAAAAGTTTGAGCACCAACGGAAGACATTTGAGGGTGCCGGTGTGCCACAAATCAGCATTCGCCGAAACTCGGATTATCGTGAAAAATGTGTTAAAGCTCGTTATTTGAGGCCGAAATCGAACAGGTTGATTCCAAAATCGAACAGGTTGATTCCTGAAATGAGCTCGGACGCGTGATTGAAAAACAGGGAGAAAAAGAAACAGGTCCGTACGACCTTTCGAACTTTGAAATTGAAGTGTAATAATACACGGTTTTTCGGGATTCGGGGTCCCGGAACAAAATTCTCCGGAAATCACATAGAAAGTTCCTCGGGTCGAATAAAGCGGCCACGCAAAGTTTGAGCACCAACGGAAGACATTTGGGGGTGCCGGTGTGCCACAAACCAGCATTCGCCGAAACTCGGATTATCGTGAAAAATGTGTTAAAGCTCGTTATTTAAAGCTGAAATCGAATAGGTTGATTCCTGAAATCGAACAGGTTGATTCCTGAAATGAGCTCGGACGCGTGATTGAAAAACAAGGAGAAAAAGAAACAGGGTCCGGTACGACCTTCCGAACGGCTGAAATTGTAGTGTATATAATACACGATTTTTCTGGATTCCGGTGTCCCGGAACAAAATTCTCCGGAAATCACATAGAAAGTTCCTCGAGTCAGATAAAGCGGCCACGCAAAGTTTGAGCACCAACGGAACACATTTGGGGGTGCCGGTGTGCCAAACCAAAGATTCATTTGAAACTCGGATTATCTTGAAAAATGTGTTAAAGCTCGTTATTTAAGGCTGAAATCGAACAAGTTGATTCCTGAAATCGAAGAGTTTGATTCCTGAAATTAGCTCGGACGCGTGATTTAAAAACAGGGAGAAAAAGAAACAGGGTCCGGTACGACCTTCCGAACGGCTGAAATTGAAGTGTATAATACACGGTTTTTCGGGATTCCGGGGTCCCGGAACAAAATTCTCCGGAAATCACATAGAAAGTTACTCGGGTCAGATAAAGCGGCCACGGAAAGTTTGAGCACCAACGGAAGACATTTGGAGGTGCCGGTGTGCCACAAACCAGCATTCGCCGAAACTCGGATTATCGTGAAAAATGTGTTAAAGCTCGTTATTTGAGGCTGAAATCGAACAGGTTGATTCCTGAAATCGAACAGGTTGATTCCTGAAATGAGCTCGGACGCGTGATTGAAAAACAGGGAGAAAAAGAAACAGTGGTCCCAGACGACCTTTCGAACGGTGAAATTGAAGTGTAATAATACACGGTTTTTCGGGATTCCGGAATCCGGAACAAAATTCTCCGGAAATCACATAGAAAGTTCCTCGGGTCAGATAAAGCGGCCACGCAAAGTTTGAGCACCAACGAAAGAAATTTGGGGGTGCCGGTGTGCCACAAACCAGCATTCGCCGAAACTCGGATTATCGTGAAAAATGTGTTAAAGCTCGTTATTTAAAGCTGAAATCGAATAGGTTGATTCCTGAAATCGAACAGGTTGATTCCTGAAATGAGCTCGGACGCGTGATTGAAAAACAAGGAGAAAAAGAAACAGGGTCCGGTACGACCTTCCGAACGGCTGAAATTGAAGTGTATAATACACGGTTTTTCGGGATTCCAGTGTCCGGAAAAAAATTCTCTTGAAATCACATAGAAAGTTCACCGGGTCAGATAAAGCGGCCACGCAAAGTTTGAGCACCAACGGAACACATTTGGGGGTGCCGGTGTGCCACTAACCAGCATTCCCCGAAACTCGGATTATCGTGAAAAATGTGTTAAAGCTCGTTATTTGAGGCTGAAATCGAAGAGTTTGATTCCTGAAATGAGCTCGGACGCGTGATTGAAAAACAGGGAGAAAAAGAAACAGTTCCGACGTCCTTCCGAACGAATTTGAAATTGAAGTGTATAATACACGTTTTTCGGGATTCGGAACAAAATTCTCCGGAAATCACATAGAAAGTTTTTCGGTCGATAAAGCGCCACGCAAAGTTAAAGCACCAATGGAAGACATTTGGGGGTGCCGGTGTGCCACAAACCAAAATTCGCCGAAACTCGGATTATCGTGAAAAATGTGTTAAAGCTCGTTATTTAAGGTGAAATCGAACAAAGGTTGATTTTGAAATCGAAGAGTTTGATTCCTGAAATGGGCTCGGACGCGTGATTGAAAAACAAGGAGAAAAAGAAACAGGGTCCGGTACGACCTTCCGAACGGCTGAAATTGAAGTGTATAATACACCGTTTTTCGGGATTCCGGTGTCCCGGAACAAAATTCTCCGGAAATCACATAGAAAGTTCATCGGGTCAGATAAAGCGGCCACGCAAAGTTTGAGCACCAACGGAAGACATTTGGGGGTGCGGTGTGCCACAAACCAAAGATTCGCCGAAACTCGGATTATGGTGAAAAATGTGTTAAAGCTCGTTATTTGAGGATGAAATCGAACAGGTTGATTCTGAAATCGAACAGGTTGATTCTGAAATGAGCTCGGACGCGTGATTGAAAAACAGGGAGAAAAAGAAACAGGTCCAGCACGACCTTCCGAACTACTGAAATTGAAGTGTAATAATACACGGTTTTTCGGGATTCCGGGGTCCCGGAACAAAATTCTCCGGAAATCACATAGAAAGTTCCTCAGGTCAGATAAAGCGGCCACGCAAAGTTTGAGCACCAACGAAAGACATTTGGGAGTGTCGGTGTGCCACAAACCAGCATTCGCCGAAACTCGGATTATCGTGAAAAATGTGTTAAAGCTCGTTATTTAGGGCTGAAATCGAACATGTTGATTCCTGAAATCGAAGAGTTTGATTCCTGAAATGAGCTCGGACGCGTGATTGAAAAACAGGGAGAAAAAGAAACAGGGTCCGGTACGACCTTCCGAACGGTTGAAATTGAACCGTATATAATACACGGTTTTTCGGGATTCCGGGGTCCTGTAACCAAATTCTCTGGAAATCACATAGAGATTTCCTCGGGTCAGATAAAGCGGCCACGCAAAGTTTGAACACCAACGAAAGAAATTTGGGGGTGCCGGTGTGCCACAAACCAGCATTCGCCGAAACTCGGATTATCGTGAAAAATGTGTTAAATCTCGTTATTTGAGGCTAAAATCGAAGAGTTTGATTCCTGAAATGAGCTCGGACGCGTGATTGAAAAACAGGGAGAAAAAGAAACAGTGGTGCGTACGACATTCGAACGGTGAAATTGAAGTGTATAATACACGTTTTTTCGGGATTTCGGGGTCCCGAAACAAAATTCTCCGGAAATCACATAGAAAGTTCCTCAGGTCAGATAAAGCGGCCACACAAAGTTTGAGCACCAACGAAAGACATTTGGGAGTGCCGGTGTGCCACAAACCAGCATTCGCCGAAACTCGGATTATCGTGAAAAATGTGTTAAAGCTCGTTATTTAGGGCTGAAATCGAACAGGTTGATTCCTGAAATCGAAGAGTTTGATTCCTGAAATGAGCTCGGGCGCGTGATTGAAAAACAGGGAGAAAAAGAAACAGGGTCCGGTACGACCTTCCGAACGGCTGAAATTGAAGTATATAATACACGGTTTTTCGGGATTCCGGGGTCCCGGAACAAAATTCTCCGGAAATCACATAGAAAGTTCCTCGGGTCAGATAAAGCGGCCACGCAAAATTTGAGCACCAACGGAAGACATTTAGGGGTGCCGGTGTGCCACTAACCAGCATTAGCCGAAACTCGGATTATCGTGAAAAATATGTTAAAGCTCGTTATTTGAGGCTGAAATCGAACAGGTTGATTTCTGAAATCAAAGAGTTTGATTCCTGAAATGGGCTCGGACGCGTGATTGAAAAACAGGGAGAAAAAGAAACAGGGTCCGGTACGACCTTCCGAACGGCTGAAATTGAAGTGTATAATACACGGTTTTTCGGGATTCCGGGGTCCCGGAACAAAATTCTCCGGAAATCACATAGAAAGTTCATCGGGTCAGATAAAGCGGCCACGCAAAGTTTGAGCACCAACGGAAGACATTTGGGGGTGCCGGTGTGCCAAAAACCAGCATTCGCCGAAACTCGGATTATGGTGAAAAATGTGTTAAAGCTCGTTATTTGAGGCTGAAATCGAACAGGTTGATTCCTGAAATCGAACAGGTTGATTCCTGAAATGAGCTCGGACGCGTGATTGAAAAACAGGGAGAAAAAGAAACAGGGTCCGGTACGACCTTCCGAACGGCTGAAATTGAAGTGTAATAATACACGGTTTTTCGGGATTCCGGGGTCCCGGAACAAAATTCTCCGGAAATCACATAGAAACTTTCTCAGGTCAGATAAAGCGGCCACGCAAAGTTTGAGCACCAACGAAAGACATTTGGGAGTGTCGGTGTGCCACAAACCAGCATTCGCCGAAACTCGGATTATCGTGAAAAATGTGTTAAAGCTCGTTATTTAGGGCTGAAATCGAACAAAGTTGATTCCTGAAATCGAAGAGTTTGATTCTGAAATGAGCTCGGACGCGTGATTGAAAAACGGGAGAAAAAGAAACAGTGGTCCGCACGACCTTCCGAACGGCCGAAATTGAATCGTATATAATACACGGTTTTTCGGGATTCCGGTCCAGAACCAAATTCTCGGAAATCACATAGAGATTTCCTCGGGTCAGATAAAGCGGCCACGCAAAGTTTGAGCACCAACGAAAGAAATTTGGGGGTGCCGGTGTGCCACAAACCAGCATTCGCCGAAACTCGGATTATCGTGAAAAATGTGTTAAATCTCGTTATTTGAGGCTAAAATCGAAGAGTTTGATTCCTGAAATGAGCTCGGACGCGTGATTGAAAAACAGGGAGAAAAAGAAACAGGGTCTGGTACGACATTCCGAACGGCTGAAATTGAAGTGTATAATACACGTTTTTTCGGGATTTCGGGGTCCCGAAACAAAATTCTCCGGAAATCACATAGAAAGTTCCTCAGGTCAGATAAAGCGGCCACACAAAGTTTGAGCACCAACGAAAGACATTTGGGAGTGCCGGTGTGCCACAAACCAGCATTCGCCGAAACTCGGATTATCGTGAAAAATGTGTTAAAGCTCGTTATTTAGGGCTGAAATCGAACAGTTGATTCTGAAATCGAAGAGTTTGATTCTGAAATGAGCTCGGACGCGTGATTGAAAAACGGGGAGAAAAAGAAACAGGTCCCATTTACGACCTTCCGAACGGCTGAAATTGAAGTATATAATACACGGTTTTTCGGGATTCCGGGGTCCCGGAACAAAATTCTCCGGAAATCACATAGAAAGTTCCTCGGGTCAGATAAAGCGGCCACGCAAAGTTTGAGCACCAACGGAAGACATTTGGAGGTGTCGGTGTGCCACAAACCAGCATTCGCCGAAACTCGGATTATCGTGAAAAATGTGTTAAATCTCGTTATTTGAGGCTAAAATCGAAGAGTTTGATTCCTGAAATGAGCTCGGACGCGTGATTGAAAAACGGGGAAAAAAAAGAAAAGTGGTCAGTACGACCTTCCGAACTAATTTGAAATTGAAGTGTATAATACACGGTTTTTCGGGATTTCGGGGTCCCGGAACAAAATTCTCCGGAAATCACATAGAAAGTTCCTCAGGTCGGATAAAGCGGCCACGCAAAGTTTGAGCACCAACGGAAGACATTTGGAGGTGCCGGTGTGACACAAACCAGCATTCGCCGAAACTCGGATTATCGTGAAAAATATGTTAAAGCTCGTTATTTGAGGCTGAAATCGAACAGGTTGATTCCTGAAATCGAACAGGTTGATTCCTGAAATGAGCTCGGACGCGTGATTGAAAAACAGGGAGAAAAATAAACAGGGTCCGGTACGACCTTCCGAACGGCTGAAATTGAAGTGTATAATACACGATTTTTCGGGATTCTGGGGTCCCGGAACAAAATTCTCCGGAAATCACATAGAAAGTTCCTTGGGTCAGATAAAGCGGCCACGCAAAGTTTGAGCACCAACGGAAGACATTTGGAGGTGCCGGTGTGCCACAAACCAGCATTCGCCGAAACTCGGATTATCGTGAAAAATGTGTTAAAGCTCGTTATTTGAGGTTGAAATCGAACAGGTTGATTCCTGAAATCGAACAGGTTGGTTCCCGAAATGAGCTCGGACGCGTGATTGAAAAACAGGGAGAAAAAGAAACAGGGTCCGGTACGACCTTCCGAACTATTTGAAATTGAAGTATATAATACACGGTTTCGGGATTCGGGGTCCCGGAACAAAATTCTCCGGAAATCACATAGAAAGTTCCTCGGGTCAGATAAAGCGGCCACGCAAAGTTTGAGCACCAACGGAAGACATTTAGGGGTGCCGGTGTGCCACTAACCAGCATTAGCCGAAACTCGGATTATCGTGAAAAATATGTTAAAGCTCGTTATTTGAGGCTGAAATCGAACAGGTTGATTCCTGAAATCGAACAGGTTGATTCCTGAAATGAGCTTGGACGCGTGATTGAAAAACAGGGAGAAAAATAAATAGGGTCCGGTACGACCTTCCGAACGGCTGAAATTGAAGTGTATAATACACGATTTTTCGGGATTCTGGGGTCCCGGAACAAAATTCTCCGGAAATCACATAGAAAGTTCCTCGGGTCAGATAAAGCGGCCACGCAAAGTTTGAGCACCAACGGAAGACATTTGGGGGTGCCGGTGTGCCACAAACCAGCATTCGCCGAAACTCGGATTATCGTGAAAAATGTGTTAAAGCTCGTTATTTGAGGCTGAAATCGAACAGTTTGATTCCTGAAATCGAACAGGTTGATTCCTGAAATGAGCTCGGACGCGTGATTGAAAAAAAGGGGAGAAAAAGAAACAGGGTCCGCACGACCTTCCGAACGGCCGAAATTGAAGTATATAATACACGGTTTTTGGGATTCGGGGTCCGGAACAAAATTCTCCGGAAATCACATAGAAAGTTCCTCGGGTCAGATAAAGCGGCCACGCAAAGTTTGAGCACCAACGGAAGACATTTAGGGGTGCCGGTGTGCCACTAACCAGCATTAGCCGAAACTCGGATTATCGTGAAAAATGTGTTAAAGCTCGTTATTTGAGGCTGAAATCGAACAGGTTGATTCCTGAAATCGAACAGGTTGATTCCTGAAATGAGCTTGGACGCGTGATTGAAAAACAGGGAGAAAAAGAAACAGGGTCCGGTACGACCTTCCGAACGGCTGAAATTGAAGTGTATAATACACGATTTTTCGGGATTCCGGGTCCGGAACAAAATTCTCCGGAAATCACATAGAAAGTTCCTTGGGTCAGATAAAGCGGCCACGCAAAGTTTGAGCACCAACGGAAGACATTTGGAGGTGCCGGTGTGCCACAAACCAGCATTCGCCGAAACTCGGATTATCGTGAAAAATGTGTTAAAGCTCGTTATTTGAGGTTGAAATCGAACAGTTTGATTCCTGAAATCGAACAGGTTGATTCCTGAAATGAGCTCGGACGCGTGATTGAAAAACAGGGAGAAAAAGAAACAGGGTCCGGTACGACCTTCCGAACGGCTGAAATTGAAGTATATAATACACGGTTTTTCGGGATTCCGGGGTCCCGGAACAAAATTCTCCGGAAATCACATAGAAAGTTCCTCGGGTCAGATAAAGCGGCCACGCAAAGTTTGAGCACCAACGGAAGACATTTAGGGGTGCCGGTGTGCCACTAACCAGCATTAGCCGAAACTCGGATTATCGTGAAAAATATGTTAAAGCTCGTTATTTGAGGCTGAAATCGAACAGGTTGATTCCTGAAATCGAACAGGTTGATTGCTGAAATGAGCTCGGACGCGTGATTGAAAAATAGGGAGAAGAAGAAATCAGGTCCGGTACGACCTTCCGAACGGCTGAAATTGAAGTGTATAATACACGGTTTTTCGGGATTCCGGGGTCCCGGAACAAAATTCTCCGGAAATCACATAGAAAGTTCCTTGGGTCAGATAAAGCGGCCACGCAAAGTTTGAGCACCAACGGAAGACATTTGGAGGTGCCGGTGTGCCACAAACCAGCATTCGCCGAAACTCGGATTATCGTGAAAAATGTGTTAAAGCTCGTTATTTGAGGTTGAAATCGAACAGGTTGATTCCTGAAATCGAACAGGTTGGTTCCCGAAATGAGCTCGGACGCGTGATTGAAAAACAGGGAGAAAAAGAAACAGGGTCCGGTACGACCTTCCGAACGGCTGAAATTGAAGTATATAATACACGGTTTTTCGGGATTCCGGGGTCCCGGAACAAAATTCTCCGGAAATCACATAGAAAGTTCCTCGGGTCAGATAAAGCGGCCACGCAAAGTTTGAGCACCAACGGAAGACATTTAGGGGTGCCGGTGTGCCACTAACCAGCATTAGCCGAAACTCGGATTATCGTGAAAAATGTGTTAAAGCTCGTTATTTGAGGCTGAAATCGAACAGGTTGATTCCTGAAATCGAATAAGTTGATTCCTGAAATGAGCTTGGACGCGTGATTGAAAAACAGGGAGAAAAAGAAACAGGGTCCGGTACGACCTTCCGAACGGCTGAAATTGAAGTGTATAATACACGATTTTTCGGGATTCTGGGGTCCCGGAACAAAATTCTCCGGAAATCACATAGAAAGTTCCTTGGGTCAGATAAAGCGCCACGCAAAGTTTGAGCACCAACGGAAGACATTTGGGGGTGCCGGTGTGCCACTAACTAAAAGATTAGCCTAAAACTCGGATTATCGTGAAAAATGTGTTAAAGCTCGTTATTTGAGGCTGAAATCGAACAGGTTGATTCCTTAAATCGAACAGGTTGGATCCTGAATTGGGCTCGGACGCGTGATTGAAAAACAAGGAGAAAAAGAAACAAGGTCCGGTACGACCTTCCGAACGGCTGAAATTGAAGTGTATAATACACGGTTTTTCGGGATTCCGGTGTCCCGGAACAAAATTCTCTGGAAATCACATAGAAAGTTCCTCGGGTCAGATAAAGTGGCCACGCAAAGTTTGAGCACCAACGGAACACATTTGGGGGTGCCGGTGTGCCACAAACCAGCATTCACCGAAACTCGGATTATCGTGAAAAATGTGTTAAAGCTCGTTATTTGAGGCTGAAATCGAAGAGTTTGATTCCTGAAATGAGCTCGGACGCGTGATTGAAAAACAGGAGAAAAAGAAATGTGGTGGTCCAGACGACCTTCCGAACTACCGAAATTGAAGTGAGTAATACACGGTTTTTCGGGATTAGGTGTCTGGAACAAAATTCTCCGGAAATCACATAGAAAGTTCCTTCGGTCAGATAAAGCGGCCACGCAAAGTTTGAGCACCAACGGAAGACATTTGGAGGTGTCGGTGTGCCACAAACCAGCATTCGCCGAAACTCGGATTATCGTGAAAAATGTGTTAAAGCTCGTTATTTGAGGCTGAAATCGAACAGGTTGATTCCTGAAATCGAACAGGTTGATTCCTGAAATCGAACAGGTTGATTCCTGAAATGAGCTCGGACGCGTGATTGAAAAATAGGGAGAAAAAGAAACAGGGTCCGGTACGACCTTCCGAACGATTGAAATTGAAGTGTATAATTTTTGGTTATTCGGGATTCCGGGGTCCCGGAACAAAATTCTCCGGAAATCACATAGAAAGTTCCTCGGGCCAGATAAAGCGGCCACGCAAAGTTTGAGTACCAACGAAAGACATTTGGGGGTGCCGGTGTGCCACAAACCAGCATTCGCCGAAACTCGGATTATCGTGAAAAATGTGTTAAAACTCGTTATTTAAGGCTGAAATCGAACAGGTTGATTCCTGAAATCGAAGAGTTTGATTCCTGAATGAGCTCGGATGCGTGATTGAAAAACAGGGAGAAAAAGAAACAGGGTTCGGTACAACCTTCCGAACGGCTGAAATTGAAGTGTATAATTAGAGGTGGCAAATGGGTCAATCGGATGAGTTTTGGATCAGGTTCTTTCGGATCGGGTTCTTTCGGTTAACTTTTAATTTCGATTTCAGTTCGGTTTAGTTCAGGTTAGATTCGGTTATCGCTTTTAATCGGTTGTACATATTTCGGTTTGGTGCAGGTTCGAGTTTGGTCAATATCGGAGCAGGTGAGATTCGAGTCGGGTCAATATCGGAGCAGATGAGATTCTGGTTGGGCCATATTCGGATCGGATGTCAAGGGATTGGGTTTTTATTATAATTTATAAATATTGAATATTTTGATTTTCTTCTTTGAAACGATTTTTAATTTTTTCTCGGGTAATATTTCAATCTTTATTGAACATTAAGATAACTCGAATTGACATTAGTTATTATCTAATTATAATTAATTTTATTAATTATTGATATATTTTTAACTAATGATATATCATTCGAGTTCCATCAAATGTCCATTCTATCCCACCCTACATATGTATATGTAAAAGAAACTTAAATACTATTAGAAACAAATATTATTTGACTAAAAAAGATTATAAATCATCCGACTCATGTATCCTTTGAATTCGATAAGCTCGAATTGAGCTTGGTAAAATTTGAACTTGAGTTAGTCTAGAGTCGATCTCGATCCTAATACTTTGCTTGCACCAACATCTTACTCAAATCCAACTATATACTAACAAATTAACAATAGTTAAAAAATATAAATTTATCCATAAATCGGGTTTCTCGAGATTTTATTTTAGAACTCAAGAAACTTAAATTAAGATATAAAATACGTAAATCATACACGAGAGAGACGAATATCACAAAATGTACTACGATTATAAATTTAATATTTATAAAATTATAAATTGACAAGATAGTTAATTAGTTAGATAAATTTATACTCCTAACTTATATTACGACCGTGTTATTTTGGACTGAAGTTATCTGAACTGAACTAAACTTAATAGATCTAAACTAAACTGAACTTAATGGAGCTGAACTGATCTAAGTAAGAGTTGATTTGTGAAGAGAAGAGCTCAAGCATGAACTGAATGAAGCTGAATTGAACTGAATAGAGATGAACTTCACTGAACTTGAACTTAATGAACTGAATTTAAGTAAGAGTTAATTTGTGAAGACAAGAGCTGAACTGAATGAAGCTAAACTGAATAGAGATGAAGTGAACTGCTGAAATGAGCTGAAACTAAAATCCAGAAGAATAGTACCTCCGCCTCGGTTATTTATTTGCCTATTCCATTTTGGGGTATCTCGATCAATTATTTGTCTTTCTATTTTAGAAATGTCTTTAATGGGAAATCAGATTATCCATATTTATCCACACTCGCTTGTTCTACTTGTCATCTAATAATTAGCTCCCTTCCATTTCATTGGTCTTTATGCCAAAACCAAAGGCAAATAAATGATCGAGACGGAAGGACTTTCTAGATTGTTCTTTTTAAAGAATAAAAATAGACCAAATATGTATGTTTATCTTAATATTTTAAATGACTACGTCTAGCTTAAGAGTTGAGACCGTCCTAATATTTTATCAGAAAATATTTACATTTATCGTAAAATGATCGTATATTCATCTGAAACAATAATTTGTTGACATTCTATTAAAAAAAGTATATTTTTTAAATTTTCTCGTGTTATATTTAGACCGTCTAAAAAAGAAAAACTACTTTGTGAAATTGTGACGGTAATTAAGTAATAAAAATTAAAAATATACCAATTGATTGACTATTTGACTATCAATTTTGACGTGTCCTATTTTGTGTTTTCTTAATGCCCAACCTCTTGTTTTCTTACTTTTCTACTTTTATTAATTGTTCATTGTCTGATATCTCTTCATCAATCTTCTAATCTCCTTTGCCTCTTCATTTAATCATTTCCAAATACCACATCCATTAACAAAAACTCAAAATGACGATCCAAAGCCCCAAGATATTACAAGATTTTTGGGCGCGCAAGTCATCAGAGGGCTACCACAAGATTTTTGTAAAGATTGAAAGGAGTTATTTTTTTGGTAAGTAAATACTTAATTATTCTTAATCAATCAATGAATTATTATTTTGATTCTGAAAATTTTGAGATTTACCCCTTTGATTGGTTATTCTTTGTTTTATGAAATCTTTTCTATTATATTATTGATTTCTTGTCCATCAAAATCACAGTCTAATATGGCAAAGATAACTGATTTCTCTCCTTTAGTCTTTCAACTCATTAAACACGGACCTAATTATATTTTGCCTCATAAAAATTGGATAATCTCTAATATTTTTGTCGCTAATTATCTTTTTACCCGCCAAAACGAGGGCGGGAATGCTTTCTTTTACCGCCAAAGCATGTTCATATGCTGATGATACACATTTACTGATTTACATATCCCTGTCTATATATACATCCGCTTCCTTGCTTTGAGATTATCTTCAAAAATCAGCGTCTACATTTAGTATCGGAGGCCGGGTTTTGAATAAATGGAGGAGCTCTTATATTCCTGAAAATGTGGAGGCTTTGATTACCACACGTAGTTGGTTATATGGCTATCAAGGTAAGTCGTTTTTACATTGAGTTGTCTATTTCTTCCCATTATTACATTTTTCCTATTTCTAATTAATTTGTTAATTTATATATTTTATCTATGTAGCCATTGAAGAGGACGAATTCCAAGGTCTAGACGTAGAATGGTCCACAATTCAATCATCATCTTGAAGTCAAGCTTCTTGTCGTCTTCATAGTTTCTTTTTTTTTACTTGAATTCTGGAATTCATGTAGTTTTGTATTTTTTACTCCTTTTTATATCATATTAGATTCCTAATAATGTTTGCAAACAAGTTTTTCAATTTTGGAACTCACTTGTAGTGTTATTCTTCAAGTTCACTGTTTTTACAGAATATGTGCGCATCAGTATTGCTGGTGCTTTATCTGTGTAAGCTTCAAGTTTGTTTGCGAATAAAATGTTCCGTTTTTGGCAAATTGCTTTGCTTTATCGGTGTGAGCTTCCTCGTCGCATACTTGTAACATGTACATTCATTGATCTAAAATTCACTTCCTGTCATGTGACTCATGACATGGATCATGATGTCGTAAAACTCAAAAGAGAAGTCTACATGGAGGAAAGCTTGGATACATGGTAACCTTTTCAAGATACATGTGTGCTCCATCCATACTTAGTATTCACATAAGTATAATGTGTCGTATGATATCAATTAAAAAGAAAAGCAAGACAAAAATGGTGGGGGAAAATGGAAAATGACAATTACTACATATTTCATATTTGTTATGTAGGAGTGTCGAGTGTAGGACTAAGAATAATGGGTAGTAAGAAGCTGGATATTAGAGTACTAAGTAATTTTTGTACCATTATAAAAAAAAGTATATAAACAATTGAATAATTGATTATCTTTTTTCTTTTGTTTTACAAATGACAATTACTACATTCGGGTCATTTCGGGTTTCAGTTGGATTTCGGTCATTATTATACAAGTTGAAATCGGTTCGGGTGTGTTTCGATTCGGATCAAAACAGTTCAGGTTGAAACAGTTCAGGTTGAAACAGTTCAGGTTGAAACAGTTTTGGGTCTAATTTGGATATTATAAGTTCGGTTCAGTTTCGAATCAATTCAGGTTTATTCAGGTTTCGGATGAAGTTGAAGTTATACTTTTCGGATGTACGGTCAGGTGTCGATTCGGATAATTTCGATCGGTTATTCGGGTTCGATTTACTTTTGCCAGGTCTATGTATAATACACGATTTTTCGGGATTTTGGGGTCCCGGAACAAAATTCTCCGGAAATCACATAGAAAGTTCCTCGGGTCAGATAAAGCGGCCACGCAAAGTTTGAGCACCAACGGAAGACATTTAGGGGTGCCGGTGTGCCACTAACCAGCATTAGCCGAAACTCGGATTATCGTGAAAAATGTGTTAAAGCTCGTTATTTGAGGCTGAAATCGAACAATTTGATTCCTGAAATCAAACACGTTGATTCCTGAAATTAGCTCGGACGCATGATTGAAAAACAGGGAGATAAAGAAACAGGGTCTGGTACGACCTTCCGAATGGCTGAAATTGAAGTGTATAATACACGGTTTTTCGGGATTCCGGGGTCCCGGAACAAAATTCTCCGGAAATCACATAGAAAGTTTCTCGGGTCAGATAAAGCGGCTACGCAAAGTTTGAGCACCAACGAAAGACATTTGGGGGTGCCGGTATGCCACAAACCAGCATTCGCCGAAACTCGGATTATCATGAAAAATGTGTTAAAGCTCGTTATTTGAGGCTGAAATCTAACAGGTTGATTCCTGAAATCTAACAGGTTGATTCCTGAAATGAGCTCTGTCGCGTGATTGAAAAACAGGGAGAAAAAGAAACAGGGTCCGGTACGACCTTTCGAACTGCTGAAATTGAAGTGTATAATACACGGTTTTTCGGGCTTCCGGGGTCCCGGAACAAAATTCTCCGGAAATCACATAGAAAGTTCCTCGGGTCAGATAAACCGGCTATGCAAAGTTTGAGCACCAACGGAAAACATTTGGGAATGCCGGTGTGCCATAAACCAGCATTCGCCGAAACTCGGATTATCGTGGAAAATGTGTTAAAGCTCGTTATTTAAGGCTGAAATCGAACAGGTTGATTTCTGAAATCGAAGAGTTTGATTCCTGAAATGAGCTCGGACGCGTGATTGAAAAACAGGGAGAAAAAGAAACAGGGTCCGGACGACCTTCCGAACGGTGAAATTGAAGTGTATAATACACGGTTTTTCGGGATTCCGGTGTCCCGGAACAAAATTCTCCGGAAATCACATAGAAAGTTCATCGGGTCAGATAAAGCGGCCACGCAAAGTTTGAGCACCAACGGAAGACATTTGGGGGTGCGGTGTGCCTACAAACCAAAGATTCGCCGAAACTCGATTATGGTGAAAAATGTGTTAAAGCTCGTTATTTGAGGCTGAAATCGAACAAAGGTTGATTTCAAATCGAACAGTTGATTTCTGAAATGAGCTCGGACGCGTGATTGAAAAACAGGAAGAAAAAGAAACAGTGGTCCAGCACGACCTTCCGAACGGTGAAATTGAAGTGTATAATACACGGTTTTTCGGATTCCGGTGTCCCGGAACAAAATTCTCCCGAAATCACATAGAAAGTTCCTCGGGTCAGATAAAGCGGCCACGCAAAGTTTGAGCACCAACGGAACACATTTGGGGTGCCGGTGTGCCACAAACCAAAGATTCACCGAAACTCGGATTATCGTGAAAAATGTGTTAAAGCTCGTTATTTGAGGTGAAATCGAAGAAATTGATTCTGAAATGAGCTCGGCCGCGTGATTGAAAAACAGGAGAAAAAGAAACAGTGGTCCCAGACGACCTTCCGAACGGCTGAAATTGAAGTGTATATAATACACGATTTTTCTGGATTCCGGTGTCCCGGAACAAAATTCTCCCGAAATCACATAGAAAGTTCCTCGGGTCAGATAAAGCGGCCACGCAAAGTTTGAGCACCAACGGAAGACATTTGGAGGTGCCGGTGTGCTACAAACCAAAGATTCGCCGAAACTCGATTATCGTGAAAAATGTGTTAAAGCTCGTTATTTAAGGCTGAAATCGAATAGGTTGATTACTGAAATCGAACAGGTTGATTCCTGAAATGAGCTCGGACGCGTGATTGAAAAACAGGGAGAAAAAGAAACAGGGTTCGGTACGACCTTTCGAACGGCTGAAATTGAAGTGTAATAATACACGGTTTTTCGGGATTCCGGAGTCCCGGAACAAAATTCTCCGGAAATCACATAGAAAGTTCCTCGGGTCAGATAAAGCGGCCACGCAAAGTTTGAGCACCAACGGAACACATTTGGGGGTGTCGGTGTGCCACAAACCAGCATTCGCTGAAACTCGGATTATCTTGAAAAATGTGTTAAAGCTCGTTATTTAAGGCTGAAATCGAACAGGTTGATTCCTGAAATCGAAGAGTTTGATTCCTGAAATTAGCTCGGACGCGTGATTTAAAAACAGGGAGAAAAAGAAACAGGGGTGCACGACCTTCCGAACGGCATTTGAAATTGAAGTGTATAATACACGGTTTTCGGGATTCGGGTTCCCGGAACAAAATTCTCCGGAAATCACATAGAAATTTACTCGGTCGAGATAAAGCGGCCACGCAAAGTTTGAACACCAACGGAAGACATTTGGAGGTGCCGGTGTGCCACAAACCAGCATTCGCCGAAACTCGGATTATCGTGAAAAATGTGTTAAAGCTCGTTATTTAAGGCTGAAATCGAACAGGTTGATTCCTGAAATCGAACAGGTTGATTCCTGAAATGAGCTCGGACGCGTGATTGAAAAACAGGGAGAAAAAGAAACAGGGTCCCAGACGACCTTTCGAACGGTGAAATTGAAGTGTAATAATACACGGTTTTTCGGGATTCCGGAGTCCCGGAACAAAATTCTCCGGAAATCACATAGAAAGTTCCTCGGGTCAGATAAAGCGGCCACGCAAAGTTTGAGCACCAACGGAACACATTTGGGGGTGCCGGTGTGCCACAAACCAGCATTCGCTGAAACTCGGATTATCTTGAAAAATGTGTTAAAGCTCGTTATTTAAGGCTGAAATCGAACAGGTTGATTCCTGAAATCGAAGAGTTTGATTCCTGAAATTAGCTCGGACGCGTGATTTAAAAACAGGGAGAAAAAGAAACAGGGTCCGGTACGACCTTCCGAACGGCTGAAATTGAAGTGTATAATACACGGTTTTTCGGGATTCCGGGGTCCCGGAACAAAATTCTCCGGAAATCACATAGAAATTTACTCGGGTCAGATAAAGCGGCCACGCAAAGTTTGAACACCAACGGAAGACATTTGGAGGTGCCGGTGTGCCACAAACCAGCATTCGCCGAAACTCGGATTATCGTGAAAAATGTGTTAAAGCTCGTTATTTGAGGTCGAAATCGAACAAAGTTGATTCCGAAATCGAACAGGTTGATTCTGAAATGAGCTCGGACGCGTGATTGAAAAATAGGTAGAAAAAGAAACAGGGTCCGCACGACCTTTCGAACAGTGAAATTGAAGTGTAATAATACACGTTTTTCGGGATTCCGGTCCCGAACAAAATTCTCGGAAATCACATAGAAAGTTCCTCGGGTCAGATAAAGCGGCCACGCAAAGTTTGAGCACCAACGAAAGAAATTTGGGGGTGCCGGTGTGCCACAAACCAGCATTCGCCGAAACTCGGATTATCGTGAAAAATGTGTTAAAGCTCGTTATTTAAAGCTGAAATCGAATAGGTTGATTCCTGAAATCGAACAGGTTGATTCCTGAAATGAGCTCGGACGCGTGATTGAAAAACAAGGAGAAAAAGAAACAGAGTCCGGTACGACCTTCCGAACGGCTGAAATTGAAGTGTATAATACACGGTTTTTCGGGATTCCAGTGTCCGGAAAAAAATTCTCCAGAAATCACATAGAAAGTTCACCGGGTCAGATAAAGCGGCCACGCAAAGTTTGAGCACCAACGGAACACATTTGGGGGTGCCGGTGTGCCACTAACCAGCATTCCCCGAAACTCGGATTATCGTGAAAAATGTGTTAAAGCTCGTTATTTGAGGCTGAAATCGAAGAGTTTGATTCCTGAAATGAGCTCGGACGCGTGATTGAAAAACAGGAGAAAAAAAAAGAAACAGGTCCGGTCCAGACGCCCTACGAACTCTGAAATTGAAGTGTATAATACACGGTTTTTTTCGGGATTCCGGAACAAAATTCTCCGGAAATCACATAGAAAGTTTTTCGGGTCAGATAAAGCGGCCACGCAAAGTTAAAGCACCAATGGAAGACATTTGGGGGTGCCGGTGTGCCACAAACCAGCATTCGCCGAAACTCGGATTATCGTGAAAAATGTGTTAAAGCTCGTTATTTAAGGCTGAAATCGAACAGGTTGATTTCTGAAATCGAAGAGTTTGATTCCTGAAATGAGCTCGGACGCGTGATTGAAAAACAGGGAGAAAAAGAAACAGGTCGTGACGACCTTCCGAACGGCTGAAATTGAAGTGTATAATACACCGTTTTTCGGGATTCCGGTGTCTCGGAACAAAATTCTCCGGAAATCACATAGAAAGTTCATCGGGTCAGATAAAGCGGCCACGCAAAGTTTGAGCACCAACGGAAGACATTTGGGGGTGCCGGTGTGCCACAAACCAGCATTCGCCGAAACTCGGATTATGGTGAAAAATGTGTTAAAGCTCGTTATTTGAGGCTGAAATCGAACAGGTTGATTCCTGAAATTGAACAGGTTGATTCCTGAAATGAGCTCGGACGCGTGATTGAAAAACAAGGAGAAAAAGAAACAGAGTCCGGTACGACCTTCCGAACGGCTGAAATTGAAGTGTATAATACACGGTTTTTCGGGATTCCAGTGTCCGGAAAAAAATTCTCCAGAAATCACATAGAAAGTTCACCGGGTCAGATAAAGCGGCCACGCAAAGTTTGAGCACCAACGGAACACATTTGGGGGTGCCGGTGTGCCACTAACCAGCATTCCCCGAAACTCGGATTATCGTGAAAAATGTGTTAAAGCTCGTTATTTGAGGCTGAAATCGAAGAGTTTGATTCCTGAAATGAGCTCGGACGCGTGATTGAAAAACAGGGAGAAAAAGAAACAGGGTCCGGTACGTCCTTCTGAACGGCTGAAATTGAAGTGTATAATACACGGTTTTTCGGGATTCCGGAACAAAATTCTCCGGAAATCACATAGAAAGTTTTTCGGGTCAGATAAAGCGGCCACGCAAAGTTAAAGCACCAATGGAAGACATTTGGGGGTGCCGGTGTGCCACAAACCAGCATTCGCCGAAACTCGGATTATCGTGAAAAATGTGTTAAAGCTCGTTATTTAAGGCTGAAATCGAACAGGTTGATTTCTGAAATCGAAGAGTTTGATTCCTGAAATGAGCTCGGACGCGTGATTGAAAAACAGGGAGAAAAAGAAACAGGGTCCGGTACGACCTTCCGAACGGCTGAAATTGAAGTGTATAATACACCGTTTTTCGGGATTCCGGTGTCTCGGAACAAAATTCTCCGGAAATCACATAGAAAGTTCATCGGGTCAGATAAAGCGGCCACGCAAAGTTTGAGCACCAACGGAAGACATTTGGGGGTGCCGGTGTGTGCCAAACCAAAGATTCGCCGAAACTCGGATTATGGTGAAAAATGTGTTAAAGCTCGTTATTTGAGGCTGAAATCGAACAGGTTGATTCCTGAAATCGAAGAGTTTGATTCCTGAAATGAGCTCGGACGCGTGATTGAAAAACAGGGAGAAAAAGAAACAGGGTCCGGTACGACCTTCCGAACGGCTGAAATTGAACTGTATATAATACACGGTTTTTCGGGATTCCGGGGTCTCGTAACCAAATTCTCCGGAAATCACATAGAGATTTCCTCGGGTCAGACAAAGCGGCCAAGCAAAGTTTGAGCACCAACGAAAGAAATTTGGGGGTGCCGGTGTGCCACAAACCAGCATTCGCCGAAACTCGGATTATCGTGAAAAATGTGTTAAATCTCGTTATTTGAGGCTAAAATCGAAGAGTTTGATTCCTGAAATGAGCTCGGACGCGTGATTGAAAAACAGGGAGAAAAAGAAACAGGGTCTGGTACGACCTTCCGAACGGCTGAAATTGAAGTGTATAATACACGGTTTTTCGGGATTTCGGGGTCCCGGAACAAAATTCTCCGGAAATCACATAGAAAGTTCCTCAGGTCAGATAAAGCGGCCACACAAAGTTTGAGCACCAACGAAAGAAATTTGGGAGTGCCGGTGTGCCACAAACCAGCATTCGCCGAAACTCGGATTATCGTGAAAAATGTGTTAAAGCTCGTTATTTAAGGCTGAAATCGAACAGGTTGATTCCTTAAATTGAAGAGTTTGATTCCTGAAATTAGCTCGGACGCGTGATTTAAAAACAGGGAGAAAAAGAAACAGGGTCCGGTACGACCTTCCGAACGGCTGAAATTGAAGTGTATAATACACGGTTTTTCGGGATTTCGGGGTCCCGGAACAAAATTCTCCGGAAATCACATAGAAAT
Organism: Silene latifolia; assembly: GCF_048544455.1. Lineage (NCBI taxonomy): Eukaryota > Viridiplantae > Streptophyta > Magnoliopsida > Caryophyllales > Caryophyllaceae > Silene > Silene latifolia. The sequence continues at coordinate 6,026,668 of NC_133535.1, read as the reverse complement.
TTACTCGGGTCAGATAAAGCGGCCACGCAAAGTTTTAGCACCAACGGAAGACATTTGGAGGTGCCGGTGTGCCACAAACCAGCATTCGCCGAAACTCGGATTATCGTGAAAAATGTGTTAAAGCTCGTTATTTGAGGCTGAAATCGAACAGGTTGATTCCTGAAATCGAACAGGTTGATTCCTGAAATGAGCTCGGACGCGTGATTGAAAAACAGGGAGAAAAAGAAACAGGGTCCGGTACGACCTTTCGAACGGCTGAAATTGAAGTGTAATAATACACGGTTTTTCGGGATTCCGGGGTCCCGGAACAAAATTCTCCGGAAATCACATAGAAAGTTCCTCGGGTCAGATAAAGCGGCCACGCAAAGTTTGAGCACCAACGAAAGAAATTTGGGGGTGCCGGTGTGCCACAAACCAGCATTCGCCGAAACTCGGATTATCGTGAAAAATGTGTTAAAGCTCGTTATTTAAAGCTGAAATCGAATAGGTTGATTCCTGAAATCGAACAGGTTGATTCCTGAAATGAGCTCGGACGCGTGATTGAAAAACAAGGAGAAAAAGAAACAGTGGTCCGCACGACCTTCCGAACGGTGAAATTGAAGTGTATAATACACGGTTTTTCGGGATTCCAGTGTCCGGAAAAAATTCTCCGAAATCACATAGAAAGTTCACCGGGTCGATAAAGCGGCCACGCAAAGTTTGAGCACCAACAGAAGACATTTGGGGGTGCCTTAGGTGTGCCACTAACCAAGCATTCCCGAAACTCGGATTATCGTGAAAAATGTGTTAAAGCTCGTTATTTGAGGCTGAAATCGAAGAGTTTGATTCTTGAAATGAGCTCCGACGCGTGATTGAAAAACAGGGAGAAAAAGAAACAGTGGTCCGTGACGTCCTTCCGAACGGTACGAAATTGAAGTGTATAATACACGGTTTTTCGGGATTCCGGAACAAAATTCTCCGGAAATCACATAGAAAGTTTTTCGGGTCAGATAAAGCGGCCACGCAAAGTTAAAGCACCAATGGAAGACATTTGGGGGTGCCGGTGTGCCACAAACCAGCATTCGCCGAAACTCGGATTATCGTGAAAAATGTGTTAAAGCTCGTTATTTTAAGGTGAAATCGAAGGTTGATTTCGAAATCGAAGAGTTTGATTCTGAAATGAGCTCGGACGCGTGATTGAAAAACAGGGAGAAAAAGAAACAGTGGTCCGTACGACCTTCCGAACGGCTGAAATTGAAGTGTATAATACACCGTTTTTCGGGATTCCAGGGTCCCGGAACAAAATTCTCCGGAAATCACATAGAAAGTTCATCGGGTCAGATAAAGCGGCCACGCAAAGTTTGAGCACCAACGGAAGACATTTGGGGGTGCCGGTGTGCCACAAACCAGCATTCGCCGAAACTCGGATTATCGTGAAAAATGTGTTAAAGCTCGTTATTTGAGGCTGAAATCGAACAGGTTGATTCCTGAAATCGAACAGGTTGATTCCTGAAATGAGCTCGGACGCGTGATTGAAAAACAGGGAGAAAAAGAAACAGGGTCCGATACGACCTTCCGAACGGCTGAAATTGAAGTGTAATAATACACGGTTTTTCGGGATTCCGGGGTCCCGGAATAAAATTCTCCGGAAATCACATAGAAAGTTCCTCAGGTCAGATAAAGCGGCCACGCAAAGTTTGAGCACCAACGAAAGACATTTGGGAGTGTCGGTGTGCCACAAACCAGCATTCGCCGAAACTCGGATTATCGTGAAAAATGTGTTAAAGCTCGTTATTTAGGGCTGAAATCGAACAGGTTGATTCCTGAAATCGAAGAGTTTGATTCCTGAAATGAGCTCGGACGCGTGATTGAAAAACAGGGAGAAAAAGAAACAGGGTCCGGTACGACCTTCCGAACGGCTGAAATTGAACTGTATATAATACACGGTTTTTCGGGATTCCGGGGTCCTGTAACCAAATTCTCTGGAAATCACATAGAGATTTCCTCGGGTCAGATAAAGCGGCCACGCAAAGTTTGAGCACCAACGAAAGAAATTTGGGGGTGCCGGTGTGCCACAAACCAGCATTCGCCGAAACTCGGATTATCGTGAAAAATGTGTTAAATCTCGTTATTTGAGGCTAAAATCGAAGAGTTTTATTCCTGAAATGAGCTCGGACGCGTGATTGAAAAACAGGGAGAAAAAGAAACAGAGTCTGGTACGACCTTCCGAACGGCTGAAATTGAAGTGTATAATACACGGTTTTTCGGGATTTCGGGGTCCCGGAACAAAATTCTCCGGAAATCACATAGAAAGTTCCTCAGGTCAGATAAAGCGGCCACACAAAGTTTGAGCACCAACGAAAGACATTTGGGAGTGCCGGTGTGCCACAAACCAGCATTCGCCGAAACTCGGATTATCGTGAAAAATGTGTTAAAGCTCGTTATTTAGGGCTGAAATCGAACAGGTTGATTCCTGAAATCGAAGAGTTTGATTCCTGAAATGAGCTCGGACGCGTGATTGAAAAACAGGGAGAAAAAGAAACAGGATCCGGTACGACCTTCCGAACGGCTGGAATTGAAGTGTATATATAATACACGGTTTTTCGGGATTCCGGGGTCCCGGAACAAAATTCTCCGGAAATCACATAGAAAGTTCCTCGGGTCAGATAAAGCGGACACGCAAAGTTTGAGCACCAACGGAAGACATTTGGAGGTGTCGGTGTGCCACAAACCAGCATTCGCCGAAACTCGGATTATCGTGAAAAATGTGTTAAATCTCGTTATTTGAGGCTAAAATCGAAGAGTTTGATTCGTGAAATGAGCTCGGACGCGTGATTGAAAAACAGGGAGAAAAATAAACAGGGTCTGGTACGACCTTCCGAACGGCTGAAATTGAAGTGTATAATACACGGTTTTTCAGGATTTCGGGGTCCCGGAACAAAATTCTCCGGAAATCACATAGAAAGTTCCTGAGGTCAGATAAAGCGGACACGCAAAGTTTGAGCACCAACGGAAGACATTTGGAGGTGCCGGTGTGCCACAAACCAGCATTCGCCGAAACTCGGATTATCGTGAAAAATGTGTTAAAGCTCGTTATTTGAGGTTGAAATCGAACAGGTTGATTCCTGAAATCGAACAGGTTGGTTCCCGAAATGAGCTCGGACGCGTGATTGAAAAACAGGAGAAAAGAAACAGGTCCGACGACCTTCCGAACTTGAAATTGAAGTATATAATACACGGTTTTTCGGGATTCCGGGGTCCCGGAAAAAAATTCTCCGGAAATCACATAGATAGTTCCTCGGGTCAGATAAAGCGGCCACGCAAAGTTTGAGCACCAACGAAAGAAATTTTGGGGTGCCGGTGTGCCAGAAACCAGCATTCGCCGAAACTCGGATTATCGTGAAAATTGTGTTAAAGCTCGTTATTTAAGGCTGAAATCGAATAGGTTTGTTCCGGGGTGTGATCACGGAGCAATGTTGTTACCACGTAAGCTTTGTTGAATGATGACTTTGCTTGACTCTTCTTTTCGGCCTCTCCTGTAACAATGAACAAACTGAGGGCTCGGCTTGGTACCGAGCGTACTCACTCCGACGCTCAAGTCAGTAAACTTAAAGGGATTAAGTTGTGTGATCCTTGGCAAAGTATATTGTAGAGAGATAAGGGAGTTTATACCAGATTAATAGTGAGTTTAGGTTATATTTTCGGATCCTTTTCTCAATGAGATAAGTGGAGTATTTATAGACTTTCATCTTTTGTCACGTAGTGGCCAAGTGGCTAGCAGGTGGAAAGATCGTTCTACCCTAGGCCGATGGACCCATGGCAGGCCGGCCGAGGGGTCTTGGATATGAGTACGCGGACATGTATCCCGGCTGGCTAGTTGTCCTAGCCGGGACCCAAGTGGCAGTCTGATAGGCTGCATCGGCTAGGCTGTCTGATACGTTGACTTGCTGTGGATATCTTTGACCTTGCTCAATATGTTGACTCGGTCAGCGGGTGCAGAATATGCCCCATCAATTTGCCCCCAGCGTAGTCTATGCCGTGGTATGGACCTTCGATGAGTGTTGAGCGTATTCTGCGCGAGTTGAATTTCTTCCCCGGCTTCTTCTTCCTCGGCTTGGTTCTGCTTAGGCCGTATCATATTATATCCCCCCTCCACATGGATGTGTAATGGACATCAGATGTGGAAAAGAAAATGGCCCTGGCTGAGACCGGGGTTGAGAGTGCCGGAGCTTTTGATTGCCCCCAGCCGGTGCTGCCAAGTTTGGTTGAACAGCGGGCCGTTTGGCAAGTAGATACGTAAGATCGTGTTGAAGAAGATACGTCGATTGGCATTCTGTCAAGGAGCGTGTTGAAGAAGTTTTGTAACTGTTTGTCGATTGACATTCCATGGCTGCATGCTTGACACGTGGCTCGGCGTTGATTGGTTGACGCCTCATGGGCTTTGCTCTGATTGGTCGGATTGAGTGGGCTTTGCTCTATAAATAGGGCAGTTACTCCCCCATTTTGGCCTTCCAAATTTCATTTTCTCAAAAATTTCCTCTTGTTTAGTTTTTCTTTCGCAGAGTTCCTTTCTTTTTCTAATTTCTCGAAGCGTTACTCGGTGTAACATTTCCTTCCAAGGTAATCAAACAAATTCTTCAATCTTTTTCTTGCTAAATATTCGTTGTCATGTCTTCTGCTGATGCCGGACCTAGTAATCCTGCGCCGGGGGGCTCCCCGTCGCGTTTTGATGAAGAGGAGGCACTGGCCGCCATCCCGATAAGGTCCGGGGGCCCTAGGTCTCCATCTCCTGAGGTTGACCCAAAATTTTTGGAGAGTTTTGAGGAGGATGATGATGAAGGGACCCATTCCGAGGGTACTGATGATGAGGCGACCCCTTCTGCCGTAGAGAGGCCGCTTGTTTTGCATCACGGTGATGTCTGCTCGATCGGTCCTAGTCGTGCCTGGACAAATAAGTTTGCTAGCTGCTCCGGTTCTGAGCTTTTTGAACACCATTACTCCTTCGGCAGGGAGTATAGAATCGTTATTCCTGGGGAAGGTCAGGCGGTCTGTTGCCCTCCCAAGAGCTGTATCGGCGTATACATCAGACACCTTGAGTATGGGCTCCGGTTTCCTCTGAATGAATACGTTATGGCCATAATTAAAGCCATGAATGTCGCGGTGGCCCAACTGCATCCGTTGGCCATCAGGACGATCGTTGGTTTTGTATGGTTGTGTCTTTTCAAAGGGGAGTCCCCAACGGTGAACCTCTTCCGCCGGCTCCACCATCTTAGACAGACTACCCAAGCCGGCTCGGGGTGGTACAGCATACAGACTGAGCCGGGTTATATCACCGTCTCTAAGCTTACTTCTTGCAAGGACTGGAAGGGGCGGTGGGTATACGTTGAGGTTCCGGAGGATTATCCACTGCCCCGGTCCTTTCAGCACCGTGTCAACTTGCGGTGTGAGAATCGGGGGGAACGTGAGAAATATGTCTCCCGGAGTAAGCTTAAGATGGACGCCATCAGGGTCTATCTTAAAGAGGACGAAAAACGGGCAATGAAGCTGTTTGAGGCTGAGAAGGATGGGACGCCGAAGGGATGGATGCCCCCGACGCAGATCATTCTTCAGGATAAGCTGCTCTGTCGCGTCGGCCTCATACCGGCCCTCCGCCAGGGTGAGTAGGGTCGGTGTGAGGCCCACCTTTGCTTTTTATGTTTCTGTATTTGAACTTTGGTTTATTTCTTTCGTTTTAACTCTTGCTTTGTTTCTTTTACAGACCGTTTTGGCCCGGATCTGTCTGAGGAGATCCTGAAGAAGTTGGGGCTTGACAAGGCCGGGAACGTTGTTGATTTGCATCCTAAGGCCGAGACACGTGATCGCAGACCGGCGCCAAACGACCTCATGGATCAGCAGTTGAAGGCCCTAGATGCGACGGCGGCCCAGGCGAAGGTTGCCAGTAAAGTGTCGCGCCGTAAACCAAAGGCAACGTCCATGGTGGCGACGGCGCCAACTTCAGTTCAACCTTCAATCCCTGCGGTCCAAAAGGAGAAGGTGGTGGTCGTCGACATTACCGATGAGGAGGTTACCGTAGCAGAGGAATCTCCTCTTTTACGTAAGAGGAAAGAGACAGCGTCTGCTGCTGCCACTGCCGCTGCCCTTGAGGCCGGCAAAGAAATGGGTCCTCCAACCAAGAAGGCCAAGCCTGGTACAGATCTAACCTGTGGCTCAGATTTAGCTGGTTCATTAGGCGTTCCTGATGACAGGCTCTCTGGCATGTCAATGAACGTTGACATGGATGCTTTGTCCGAATTTTTTGTAGATCAACCGCCGCCGTCTACCGGTCCCTCTGAACGGCGATCAGAGAAGCGGTCTGTGCAGACGGGTGATAAGAATGCCGCCGTCGTCTCCTCCTCCCCGAAGCCTTCCCCCCGCCCGCATTAGGAAGATCTTTGGCGAAGTGGTGGCCGACATGGCCGGTGCTCATCTTATGGAGCAAGAAAAGGTCATGGCCAAGTCGCCCCACGCCTTGAGCGGCTCAGCTTGAGCTCGCTGCTGCGAAGAAGGAAGCCGAGAGGGCCAAGGTCGAGGCTGAAAAGGTGGTCCTTGCTGAGCGAAAACTTAGGGAGGACGCTGAAAAGGCGGTCCTTGCTGAGAGAGCCAAGGTTGAGGCTGCCGAGGCTGGTGCCGCTAAGCTGCTGGAGGAGCGTGACAAGCTTCGGGCTGCCTTCGATTTTGCTGTTGAGAAGAGGGAGGAATGAAAGTCCCTTAATACGGCCCAGGCGAAGGCGCATCGGAACACGAGGGCTATCATCGCCCAGAGGGAGTTGGACATTGAGACGCTCCAAAGCGTCGTCCTCCCTAACATGTGCGCCCAATACCGGGACCTGGCCGAAGAAGCCGCCAGGGAAGTGATCGGAGAGCTCTTTCCTGAAGGCTCCTTCCCGTGGCAAAAATTTGACGAGCTGTTTGATGTTAAGCTTGATGATGAGGCGAAGGCTGCGGAGGAGGCAGAGGTGAAGAAGGAGAAAGAGGAGGCCGCGGAGAAGGTGGCCCGTGCTGAAAAGGTGAAGGCGGACAGGGAGGAAGCTGAGAGGGCAAAGGCAGCTGAAGCTGAAGCTGCCAAGTCGGCTTCTGGGTCGCCCATCAAGACGATCTGCTTGATGTCGCCGTGGTGGCGAGCAAAGAACAGCATAGGGAGACGGGCGGTCGTTATCAGGTTCACCCGGCATCTCGGATAGCTTCAGCTGTTCGGGGGCCAATTATTAAGCCTTTCCTCCCTGCCACCTTTTGGCACTTCATGTCTTATGTCTGTACCCTTTTGTTGTTCCTTCTTTTTTGTAAACCTTGGTAGGTAGTGTTTAGGCTATCCCTATGGGGACGGCCGTCGACTTCTTTCTTGTACTACCTGTAAACATTTCAGTAAGAGTTTGTTTCTTTTGCCTCCGGCTTGGCCGAGGTATTTATCTCATTTTCATCTGAGTTGTCTTCTTACGTTATTAATTGAGACCTTCGGCTTGGCCGAGGTAATTAAAATGCGTATCTCAACTGTACTTAACGTTTTTTTTTTAAACATGTTGGCATGTTGGTCGCTTCCTCTTACGCGCACGGTCTTAGCCGAGGCGGTCAGATTTGCTATCCCAACCACCGTTGTGAACATGTTAGCGTATCACTCGTTGTGTCCCCGTCACTCTTCGGGGTAACGGCCGAGGTGTTCGTATCTGTAGACGTGTTGATCGCTTCCTCTTTCACTCTCGGTCTGGCCGAGGCGTCCGATTTGCGTCTCAACAGTGCTTATACGTTCCTAAGCAAGCTGGTCGTTGTGGCGAGTAACAACTTGCTGTTGGCAAGCCGCGTTTCCCTCGTCATTCCCGGCTTTGGTCGAGGCAACTGAGTTTACGTTTCGACTGCTCTCCGTATCTATAGACATATTGATTGCTTCCTCTGCCACTCCCGGATTTGGCCAGGGCAGTCAGATTTGCGTCTCAACAGTGCTCATACGGTTTTGATATACTGCCAAGATAAGCCGTGCCGTGTTTCGGCTTTCTTCGACCAGGTCTAGGGAGGCTCTCAGGCCTTCCTCATTTTCGGCTGGGTCAAAGGTCTGCGTTCTAAATGTCGGCACCGATGCTTCAATTGGCAGGACGGCTTCAAACCCATAGACTAGGTGGAATGGACTGTATCCCGTTGCTTCTTTCTCCGTGGTTCGAAGTGACCACAGGACGCCGGGTAGTTCATCAGCCCACCTTCCTTTTAGATCTTCAACCTTCTTTTTTAATCCGTTCAGTATCGTTTTATTAGCTGCCTCCGCCTGCCCGTTGCTCTGAGGGTGGCAGACGGAGGAGTATGCGAATTTGATACCGATTTCTTCTAACCAGTTCATCACCATGTCGCTCCAAAACTCTCGGCCGTGGTCAAACACCATGACTTGGGGTAGCCCAAAGCGAGTTATGACGTTCTCCCAAATCACTTTTCTTACGGACGCCGTGGTCTTGGCTGGTACAGCGACAGCTTCAACCCATTTGGTGAAGTAGTCAACGGCAACGATCAGATATTTTCTTCCTCCGGAGGCCGTTGGAAATGGCCCTAATAGATCCATCCCCCATTGTGCAAAAGGAAGGGGACTAAGCACCGGTTGCAGGTCTCGAGAAGGAGCATGTATCACCGGAGCATGCATTTGACAGTTCTTACACTTCTTGGTCTTAGTTTTGGAATCCTCAAGCATGGTGGGCCAGAAGTAGCCGGCTCGGAGAGCTTTGTGGGCTAACGTTCTTGCCCCCATGTGATGTCCACAGATGCCTTCGTGTATCTCTCACAAGATAGCTCCGCGTCTACCGGGCCGACACATTTCAAGAGTGGCCTTATTACAGACCTTCTGTATAATTCTCCTTCGAACACCAAGTACCTGGCGGCGATCCTTCTTATCTTCTGAGATAGACTGCGGTTCTCCGGCAACTCATTTGTTAGTTTGTATTTCATTATCGGAGTCATCCACGACGTCTCGGCTTCTATGTCGCCCACCATGCAGAGTGTGTCAGTAATGCTTTTAGCATTCTTGATATCCACTAGCACGGTTCGGCTGACATTATTGATGGTTTAACTGGCAAGTTTTGAGAGAGCGTCGGCTCGGTTGTTCTCAGATCTGGGGACGCATTGGATTTGGAAAGATTTCGGTTTTTCTTTGTGTCGCTTTTACCCTTTCCGGGTATCTTACCATCCCATCGTCTCGAGCCTCATACTCTCTCCTCGATTTGGTTAGTTACCAATAGTGAGTCCGTCTTCAACACAATGTGTTCGCTCGCAGACTCTAGCTAGCTCGACTCCAGTTATCACCGCCTCGTATTCGGATTCGTTGTTTGAGGCCGAGAAGGTAAACTTCAAGGCATACTCAAACTCGTCCCCGTTTGGGCTGATGATAAGGATGCCGGCTCCTGAGCTATTCGTCGTGGAGGACCCGTCGGTGAATACTTCCCATACTCCGGGATTTGGTTCTTCTTTATATGTGCACTCGGCCAGGAAGTCTGCAAGCGCCTGCCCTTTTATCGAGGGCTTCGGCTTGTATTGAATGCCGAAGCCGGATAGCTCTACTGCCCATTTGATGAGCCTGCCGGATTTTTCGAATTTTTCCAATGCTTTCTCCAATGGTTGGTCGGTTAGGACCGTCACGGGATGTGCGTCGAAGTAAGGTTTTAGTTTCCTTGCGGCAACGACGACAGCAAAGGCTGCTTTTTCGATCAGTGGGTAATTTCTTTCGGCGGCTAGCAGTGTATGGCTGATAAAATAGATTGGGTGTTGCTGCTTGTCTTCTTCTTTGACAATCACGGCACTGACCGTGGCCGAGGTAACTGCTATGTATAGATATAGCGTCTCCCCCAGCATCGGCCTGGACAGGGTCGGGAGAGTTTGAAGATGAGCTTTCAGTTGCCTGAAAGCTATGCTTTGGTCCTCCCCACAGCTGAAGTCTTTATTCCCCTTCAACACTTTGAAGAATGGGGTGCTCTTGTCGGCTGACCGAGAGATGAAACGGGTGAGAGTCGCCATCCTCGCGGTCAATATCATAACCTCTTTTCGATTCCTCGGCTCCGGTAGGTCCAGTATTGCCTGGACTTTCTCTCGGATTGGCGTCAATTCCCCTGGCGCCGACAAGCACGCCGAGGAACTTTACCGCCGGACACCGAAGTTGCATTTCATCGGGTTAAGTTTCATCTTGTATTTCCTTAGTGAACAAAATGTTTCGGTCAAGTCGGCCAAGTGCTCTTGTCGACTTGCTTTTTACAATAGCATCGTCGACGTAAGCCTCGATGTTTCGCCCTTTTTGATCCTGGAACACTTTGTCCACCAGCCTAGTGTAAGTTGCGCCAGCGTTTTTCAAACCGAACGGCATCATTTTATACATGTATGTGTCGTGTATGGTGATGAATGCGCACTTAGGCATGTCTTGTTCGGCCATGAATACCGATGGTACCCACGAGAAGGCGTCGAGCAGGCTCAAAGATAGTGTAGCCTCTTTGTTGCGTCTATTAAGCTATCTATTCGAGGCAAGGGATAACAATCTTTAGGGCACGCTTTATTAAGATTTGTAAAATCAACACACATCCTCCACGCCCCCGATGACTTTCTCACCATTACAACATTAGCTAGCCACTCAGGGTAAGTACAAGGCGTGATAAAGCCTGCCTCTAACAATTTGTCTACCTCGGCCTTGATGGCCTCGTCTTTTTCGGCCAAGGAGTTCCTCATCTTCTGCTTGACAGCGCGAGCGTTGGAGAGTACGTTCAGCTTGTGAACGATGACCTCTCGGCTCACACCTGGCATCTCGGCGGCTGAGTACGTGAAGACGTCTTTGTTCTTCCTCAGCAGGTCTAGGAGATCGGCTCTGAATTTCGGCTCCAGGCCGACACCGACAGTTACGGTGCGTCCTGGGTCAATTTCTACTTGCTCGGTCTCGGCTCCTTCGACCATGCCGACGGTGTTGGTACTCATCGGATCACCCTTCTGTCGTAAGGATGGGCTCTTCCCCCTCTCTGATTTCTTCGCCACTTTGAGGGATTGCATGTTGCACCCTCTGCCAGATACTTGGACATTGATGATTTCGTCTCTCTCGTCCTTTGAGACGAGCTTTTGTGCCTCCCCCCGGTCCGAGACATACATTAATGTCAGGGCCCGGATGGACATTACAGCATCGGCCTCGCTCAAAGTAATCCGGCCTATCAGAACATTGTAGGCGGACGAACCATCAATAACCACGAACTCAGACCAAACATTCTTAGCCGCATCGGCTTGACCGAACATCACCGGCAGTTTGATTGACCCCAGGGGTACCAGGCCAGCCCCAGAGAAGCTGTACAGCGGGTTGGTGCAGGGGCTCAGGTCCTCAATCTTCAGGCCGAGATTGAGAAAGCATTCCCTGAACATGATGTTCGTGTAGGCGCCTGTATCAATTAGGCACCCCTTCACCAAGTGGTTGGCTATGTCCAGGTGGACCATCAGCGGGTCGCTGTGTGGGGCTACGACTCCTTTTTAGTCTTTCCTTCCGATGGTTATATCGGGGACGGTGGAAGCGGGGATCGCTGTGGTGGGCACAAAGTTGATGGCTTGATAAAGCTCATTTAAGTGCCGTTTGTGCCCATTAGCTGACCCACCGTTCTCGTTTCCTCCGATAACCACCTGGATCACTCCCATCCTCTGGAATACTGATTTCTTCTTCGCCCCGTCGGAGCTCGTTTCCGGGGTCCCAGCTACGTACTTGCTGAGGGCCCCCTTTCGGATCAGCTCCTCGATGGCATTCTTCAGATGCCGACAGTCGTCGGTCTTATGGCCGGGCTGGCCGTGGTAATCACAAAATTGGCTTGTGTCGCCTTCCGCCTTTGTCTTGGGGGGTCTTGCCCACTTCTGCCCTTCATTCTTGCTCAGGGCGAAGACCTCGGCCGGTGATTTAACCAGGGGGGTGAGACTGCTATACCGCCTCGCGGTGTATGGTCCCGAACTCCCCCCGGCGCCCGCCGAGTTCTGTTGTCTATTAACTTTCTCAGGCCGTGACCTATTATTGTCACGGCGTCCTTCATCTCTGTTATCCCGGCGGCTGCTCTTCTCTGGGTGCCCAGCTTCGCTGTGGCTTACCCAGGTCTTGTGGTAATCCTCCACCTTTACGGCTTGGTCGGCCATCTTTCTGGCGGAGTCCAGGTTGAGGTCCGCGCACTTGATCAGCTCATTTTTGAGCTCGCCTCTTGGTAGGCCTTTCATCAGTGCGAAGGCCGCCAGTTCAGTGTTCAGCTCACGGATCTGCTGAGCTTTTGCGTCGAACCTCTTCACAAAGCTTCGTAGAGACTCGTCCTCCCCCTGTCGGATAGTGACGAGATCCGATGTCTCCACGGCCCTCCTCTTGTTGCAGCGCGTCGGGCTACGGTTATCCCTTAGGTCGGCGTAGCAGTATACCGAACCATTAGGCAGCCCCTTGTACCAACTCTGGGCCATCCCATGCAGAGTTGTCGGGAAGACTCGGCACCATACCTCATCAGGCTGTTCCCATACCGACATGTAAGACTCGAAAGCCTCGGCGTGGTCGGTTGGGTCACTCTCCCCTTTGTACGATAAAGCCGGCAGCTTCAGTTTGGTCAGCACGGAGACGTCGAGGACAAAGGCACTGAGGGGTTGTCTGACCACGTGTCGAATGACACGTGGCGATCGGCTCCTCCCAGCCCTAGTGCGGCTTCTCTCCCCGTGGCGGGAAGGGCTTCTTGTTCTCCGACTTTGGAAAGTCGGGCTTCTTTCTTCACTTCTTCGGGGGTGGCCTCGTTGATGCCGTGGCGACGTTGTCCTCCCGCGAGTGTGAGAAGGACTTTGGTCTGACACTGACAACACGGGCACAGCTGGCGTTTTGGTACGCCCAACCTCTTGCATCACTCCGGTCAGGTTGTTCGGAGTCACCTTATGGGCCCTGTTCACCTGTGGGTGCGCTGCTGTAACCGTCGTTACGACGGGGGTTAGCGGCGTACTACCCATAAGGTCCAGGAGTAGCTGCAGTTTCGCTGCATCGACCACATGTCCCATGACAGTGACTTGGCCGGAAGGCAGCGGTGTTTCTGGGAGTATCGGCATCCCGTATGCCGGTTGAATTACTCGGCCGGTGGGGGACTGCCCGATCTCAGAATTGGGGACGGTATCGTCCTGGTAGTATGCGGTTTCGTCACTCACAATTACTTCTGGTTGTTTTGACATCTTCTTAGCTTTTTGGGTGGGTTTTGTTTTGTGTTTTTAAGGGATTTGACTAGCTTTTAGTATCAATCTCCCCACAGACGGCGCCAATTGTTCCGGGGTGTGATCACGGAGCAGTGTTGTTACCACGTAAGCTTTGTTGAATGATGACTTTGCTTGACTCTTCCTTTCGGCCTCTCCTGAAACAATGAACAAACTGAGGGCTCGGCTTGGTACCGAGCGTACTCACTCCGACGCTCAAGTCAGTAAACTTAAAGGGATTAAGTTGTGTGATCCTTGGCAAAGTATATTGTAGAGAGTTAAGGGAGTTTATACCAGATTAATAGTGAGTTTAGGTTATATTTTCGGATCCTTTTCTCAATGAGAGAAGTGGAGTATTTATAGACTTTCACCTTTTGTCACGTAGTGGCCAAGTGGCTAACAGGTGGAAAGACCGTTCTACCCTCGGCCGATGGACCCATGGCAGGCCGGCCGAGGGGTCTTGGATATGAGTACGCGGATATGTATCCCGGTTGGCTAGTTGTCCTAGCCTGGACCCAAGTGGCAGGCCGATAGGCTGCATCGGCTAGGCTGTCTGATACGTTGACTTGCTGTGGATATCTTTGACCTTGCTCAATATGTTGACTCGGTCAGCGGGTGCAGAATATGCCCCATCAAGGTTGATTCCTGAAATCGAACAGGTTGATTCCTGAAATGAGCTCGGGCGCGTGATTTAAAAACAGAGTGAAAAAGAAACAGGGTCCGGTACGACCTTCCGAACGGCTGAAATTGAAGTGTATAATACACGGATTTTCATGATTCCGGTGTCTCGGAACAAAATTCTCCGGAAATCACATAGAAAGTTCATCGGGTCAGATAAAGCGGCCACGCAAATTTTGAGCACCAACGGAACACATTTGGGGGTGCCGGTGTGCCACAAACCAGCATTCGCCGAAACTCGGATTATCGTGAAAAATGTGTTAAAGCTCGTTATTTGAGGGTGAAATCGAAGAGTTTGATTCCTAAAATGAGCTCGGACGCGTGATTGAAAAACAGGGAGAAAAAGAAACAGGGTCCGGTACGACCTTCCGAACGGCTGAAATTAAAGTGTATAATACACGGTTTTTCGGGATTCCGGGGTCCCGGAACAAAATTCTCCGGAAATCACATAGAACGTTCCTCAGGTCAGATAAAGCGGCCACGCAAAGTTTCAGCACCAACGGAAGACATTTGGGGGTGCCGGTGTGCCACAAACCAGCATTCGCCGAAACTCGGATTATCGTGAAAAATGTGTTAAAGCTCGTTATTTGAGGCTGGAATCGAACAGGTTGATTTCTGAAATCTGTAGACACCTCGTTTCTGCACCCCTCGCAAACCACCCAGTGATGATTGGGCCGCATGTTTGATTCGCGGAACGATTTGTGACAGTTCGTAAGATTATCGCCAAGTGATTGCTCAAATATTGATGTCAACCTCTTAAATGTCATCTGCGTCCCGATACGGTCGTTTTGGCAGTAATTAGAGTACATTCGGAGTCCGGGTCAAAAACCGTCTCCATTTTCTGATAGCTGTTAAATCCCGAGTCAGAATGTTCTGGAATGTTCCGGATATTTCTATTCCATATTTCTCAAATTTTATCTTTTGGCAAATAATATTCCGTAATATTTACATAAGATATTAAAGATAAGCGAATTAATTCCGTCCTACCATAACTTAAACACGGAAATCTTTCTTAAACAGGAGGAAACCTCCTGGGAATAGACGAAGCAGTCTTTGCGCCTCTTCCAAGAGACGCAGCGGTGCGCGCCTCTTCCCAGTGCCCTTCTTTGCATGGTTTACGTATCTTTTTTATATCTTTCCGAGATTCACTTCCAAAGAGTCTCCGAAACCCTATTCCTTCACGTGATTAGTATAAATAGGAGCCTTCGTTCCTCATATTTCTCACGCGAGTGTCCGCCCTTCTCTTCTCCCTTTGCATTCTAGACTTCGTTCTTACTAATTGGCGCCTACGTGCTTGGACTTCCGACCACGTAAGCTCGGATCTTTCCGGGTACCAGCCTCTCCGTTGCATGACCGACCAATTTGACCACTACACTCAATCAATCTAATTAATCAACTTGTTAAATCGTTTTCCTCTTACGAGGGCACTCTTTCCTTACGTTCGCGTCGAGCATCACTAATCGATCTTCTTAGTTCTTCTCGTTCCGTCAACATGTAAGTCTGAGGGTGTATAATCCATATTTATTTATTGTATTTTAATTATTGTATCATCATTGTAAGGTTTATGTCGAAAACATCTAATTAAAACCGATTTCTAAAACCGTCTTCAAAACCTTTTTGCGGATTTCCGGTAGAGATGACGTCGAGAAAAGACGCAGAATCGCCGCGCCTCTTCGAAGGAAGGAGCGCAGCGCCGCGCGCCTCTTCGTGAGGCTGCCGCAGTTCCTGCTTCTTTTCTTCTTCCTCCGTCCTCTGTAATTCGTATCAAATTGATTTCTTTCGTTTTGTTCGTCTGTTAATTCGTTCATCATGATAGTTTAATAATTCACATGTATATTTATTCATCATTAATTAACATGTTTTAATCGTCATAAATCCGACTCAAATCCCTTATAATCAATATTTGCGGGTTTTCGTCATTAATATTCAATTCGGGTTTTAGAGATTCAATTCGTTCATATTGAGTTTTCGGGATTCATTGTTGATATATTTTTATCTGTTTAGTCATTAATCCGTCGTCATTCATCATGTTTAGTTAATTAATTTGTTTAGTTTGTAATTATTAATCATTTATTAACATCGGCCCTTCACATAATTAATCCGTTTATTTCCGTCTTACTCATATTTTACTGTTTTATGACCTCAATCATATGTAAATAATCTGCTAATAACTTTCATCCGAGTCAAATATCGCAATCAATCCATTAAAATTACCCATTAACATTAACGGTTTGCAGTTCCGGCTTCACAGCCAGAGTTCACCCTTGGAACAGACGCAGCAACTGCTGCGCCTCTTCCAAAGGGCGCAGTGCCTGCTGCGCCTGTACCAGGATGAATTCTGTCTCTGAACTCCTTTTTCTGCCTTGACGTAGTTTAATTAGTTTACGTATTAATCAACTAATACTCGTATTATCACCTTATGATCTGTCGTGTTTCATTCTTTTATTCCTTTTTCTCAAATTATCCGTTTTAAAGGTATTTTCGACATAAATCGCCTAATCCGTTGTAATTATTGTAATTTTAATTATTGTAATTTTCTTTTATTGTATTTATCCTATTTCTTGTATGTTTTCACATGTAATCGATATTAAATCCAACTTCGACCAAATTGTATGCCTAACTAATTGTCTACCGACTTAGTCTAATTCTCACATGTTAGGATTAATCTATGGATGTTGCATTGCATGCATATAGCCGACGATATATCAAGTATGAATGAACTCCCTAATCATTAGTAGAGGCCGCTATCGAGGCGGGCGGGATTAGGTGTTCGATCAAAAGAGCTTCCTAATACGTACCCTCACCCCTTACTCCAGATCTCCGTGAGCACCCGTGTTCATTGGCATCCACGAGAGTCATTCTAGACATAGAATGCTAAGGGTAACGATTGCTTAGTGTTCATGTCACTACTTTATGTCTTGACATGACATGAGGTATTTGAACGGTTCCAATTTCCCATAAAAATTGGTGGCGACTCCATACAAAATGCAAACGCTTGTTTTCGCTCCTCACCAAGCGCCCCCGTGGGCGGCCCGCTGTCCACAGTTTGGCGACTCCGCTGGGGATATACACTTACGTGTAGCTAGGGTGAAACTCGAACAAGGTTAGGGAATAAGTTTGTACAAGACAATTGTCGGTTCTCATGACTCGGTCTTCCTAGATCGTTTATTCGGCCTTCCTAGGCCCAACCCAACCCTTTTGACCAATCGTCCCGTCTAAACGGTCCTAATTCTTATTTGGGCCTAAGGATGGATAGCGATTGACGTCACCCATACCATGATGCTTACTCTTGTTTGTATCAAGGGCCTTCACTACTTGAGGAAATGGACTAGGAATCGGCTTTACTCTTGTTTGGCACGAGCCTCTCCACAGACTTCGAGTTTGATGGTTCGGTATGGCAACCCACCCTTTAAACCAAAACCCTTTAAAATGCACTCAGCATCCCGTTATAATGCTTGTATAAATGCTTGTACCTTACGTGATCACCATTTCAAAACAAATCATGACGAATTTTCAAAAATCAAAACCCAATTTCAATCAAAAATTTTCGAAATAGGGCCTTTAAATTAGCGCAAAATCCGGTCAAAACTCTGTCCGTTTGTCAAGTCAAAATTCGGGCCACAAGCCCATTTCAAAACCTCACTTCGAGTCCACTCCTACAACTACACTACAGTTGACTAGGATGCACATTTTCAAAGACCTTGTCTTTCTTCAAAACTCACTCAACACAAGTGGCACACACCCACTTCACGAGTCAAATCTTTTCCTCTTTTAGCTAGTGCGATAGAATGGTCGATCGTGTTTTGATTCGTCGCCGATCTCTTATCCAGTTTCCAAGATGCCTGGGTCAAGTGATGAAACGAACCTCCAGCAAATTCAAGAAAGTAATGATCGAATCCTGGCCGCGATAACCCAAATGCAAATCACTCAAGAACAAACCTATGACCGCCTTGAGCTTATCGAAGGCCGTATCTTCGATGTAGAGGGAAAGCTACCCCCCCTAAAAGTGGAGAACTACAACTTTCTGATGACGAGTCTAAAGATGAGAGTCCTGTCCTAGGAACAACTGTAGCTGAGAAAAGACTCCAATACCTAGAGGAGCAATTGATGTACCTTAAGGGGGATGACATTTACAGGGAGAACAATCGTAAGTATGAAGCCGTCAATTCCAAATTGCCCACTAACTTTAGCATGACGGATATCCCTAAGTTTAAAGGACACGAGAACCCTTTGAACCACATCCGCGCCTTCAAGGATTACATGTCTATCAAAGGCATCAAACCCGAGATGTTCTTAAGGATCTTTCCTTCATCTCTTGACACCATCCCGAAGCAATGGTTCTACACTTTAGATCACAAGAAGGTCGCTACTTGGGAAGACGCCGCGATCGAATTCTCTAAACAATATGCGGATAACGCCGAGATCCAGGTCAACATGCGTACTCTAGAGGAGTTTCTTACCCAAAATGACAAAGAAGGATTCACCGACTTCCTAAGTAGGTGGAGGAAGACTAGTACTCAACTAGTTGAACGCCCGGATGAGGCTACTCTTGTAGAAAAGTTTGTGGATAATCTCAAGCCCATATATGCCAACCATTTGAGATATCAAAACATCAAGACCTTCAAGGACTTAACTGTACTGGGAACACGAATCGAAGATGACATCCGTAAAGGACTCTTGTCCAAAACGGTAGGTCGAGGATATCAAGGGTCCACGGGTCGTTCATACGGCTCTACTAGCAAGACCGACGAAGTTAACCTTCTCGAGCCATCCAAGAAAACTAGCCCACCAAGGAAATTCACAAACCTTGGGGATACTTACTCCAACGCTCTAAAAAGGCTAATGAAGCAAGGTAAACTCCAACCCATTGGACCTACTCCCGAACCCGAAAGAAAGTCTAAGTTCTGGGATGAAAGTTCATACTGTGAATACCATAGAGGCAAGGGGCACGACACGGAAAAATGCTACAAGTTGAAACACGTGCTTCAGGATATGATTGAAGATGGCCGACTCCCAATACCACCGGGAGGTAAGCCCAACAACACTCAGAATCCTCTTGGAGTTCTAGTGATTACAAGTGATGAATCTACCTTAGATTGCTCACACCTCATTTCTCCCACCGAAAATGAAATTCATGCAATTGAGAACAGAAGACTCTACTCTACCATCTCCCCTACCATTTCCGACTTCATCGCATGGGCAAGGAGTGTAGATACACAAGTGTGGAAACTAGAAAACATGGTGACAACCTTACGCAATCCCAACACAACGCCTAAAGAACGTGTACCTTTGATCTTCTCTCAAAATGCTACTATGCAAGAAGTAGTCGCCGTGGTCAACAAGCTAGTCGATCAAATCATACAACTAGAAGGTGACATCATAAGAATGAGAGAACTAGCTGCAATCAACGGGGTTTGGGCCGATGATGATGAGGACGAGTATCTCATTGAGAACTCCGTAGTCAAGGAAATAGTCCAAAATGGCAAAGACCAAGATGTGGATCACCTAACTCGTTCGGGTCGTCCATACCAAAGCACCACTCAAAACGGTCCAACCAATGTCATCACACCAAAAGACAACGAAGACGACCCCACTGATCATTTGCTCAAGCAATTACAAAAAACCAAGGCTGATCTTTCAGTCTGGCAACTAGTGGCAAGCTCATTTCCGCATCGCCAAGCTTTACTGCAAGCTCTGGCCAAACTAAATGTAGCACATAACTCTACTCCCGAAGATGTAGTCAACTTGGTCTTCCAAGAATCACCGAAGCTAAGTAATCCTATTACTTTCTCAGATGAAGACTTGCCACCTTTTGGCGCTAGTCACAATCTTGCTCTATACATCACTGTCATTTGTTTAAAGAAGAATGTGCCAATGACCTTGGTAGACGATGGCTCCGCGGTCAATGTCATACCCCTCAAAACGGCATACAAACTAGGCATGAAAGAGTCGGATTGGACTCCCACCAATCAAGGTGTACGCGCATATGACGGTACACGACGAAAAGTGGTTGGACTTGCTAGCCTAACCATAGCCACGGGACCTATCGAACGAAAAGTCAACTTCCAAATAGTGGACGTCGAAGCTTCATTCAACATACTTCTGGGAAGGCCTTGGATTCACGCTTCCAAAGCGGTAACATCCACCCTTCACCAAAAGATCAAGATCCCACTCAATGGCAAAGTTGTGACGATCACTTCGTCACCTATCAAGGCAATAATCGAGAAACAATCGAACAATCAAGTCCTTGCGGATCCCATATACGAACTTGGGGGCTTCCAAAGTGTGAACGTCATAGAAAGTGAGTTGGCACCCTTGTACTATAATCCCTACTCCAACTTGGTGGTCAACCACATACTCAAAAACCAAGGATACTTCCCTGGAATGCCTTTAAACCCAGTTCGGAAGAACGCCTTTGCACCATACAAAAAAGGCAACTCATCGAGAATACCACTTGGGTTAGGATACAAACCCACAGCTGAAGAAGTTCTCGAAATGCTCGCTCAAGTCCAAAACCGCAAGTATGTAGGAGTCCAAATGAGGCCATATCTCCCCACCTTAAATGGATACTTCGTTCAAGAAGGAAGTTCAGAACTCTTTCACGGGTTTCCCGAACCTTGGCATTACCTTGAGAGGAAGTTAGCCGGAATCGAGATCTTTCACGATTGCTACTTCATCCCTCCAGAAACGGTTCCTACCGTCAAAACCCGTCAAGCACCTTGCTTAGACGAGCAAGCCGTTAGCCTTCTATTTGGAGAAGACCGATTCATTAGGGCCGCGCAGGATGAGATCATTACTATGATACTTCAGGACGATCGCTTCAACCCCACCGCATTGATCACAGAAATCGACACAAAGCAGCAGAAAGGATGGAGGAAATCCATCAAATGGACCAACAACCAAGGAAGACTCTTCAAGCTCACTACTGGAGAAGGAGAGATGTTCAAAGGAGAACCAGAAGACGACGAATTCGAGTCGGAGTCGGAGTCGGAGTCAGAGTCAGAGTCTAGAAAAGTCATTAGAGAGTCTACTCCTGTTGTCATCCCCACTCCCTTCGTTTCTCCTAGCCTAGCATCGAGTAGTCACAGTAGTTCGGGAAATGCCCCACCATCGTCCCTTTACCGCCACTGACCTTGGATCAGTTGGCCTCTTTGTTTCAACTTTACTCGAATCTTAATATGAATAAATCAGGTTCTGCTTACTCTTTGCGTTATCTTGAGTGCAATTCTGTTTATGATGATACTGAGGACGACCAAGACCCAGACTTGACCGAAATACCTCCCTACGTAGCCAAAGAAATACTACAGGAAGGGGAAGGGGGACCAGTGATTGAGGACACCAAACCCATCAACGTAGGAACTGAATTAGAACCCAAAGAACTTAGGATAGGGACTACCTTGAGCTCCGCCGAAAGGGCCGGTTTCATAGACCTCCTAAATGAATTCAAAGACGTCTTCGCTTGGTCCTACAAAGACATGCCAGGGATCGACAGGGATATCGCCGAACATTAAATTCCGATTAAGCCGGGTTTCAAGCCTGTGAAACAGAAGCTTCGACGAATGAGAACAGAATGGGCTCTAAAGATTAAAGAGGAAGTTGACAAACAATTCAAAGCCGGGTTCATCAAAGTTTCCGAGTACTCTGACTGGGTAGCTAACATAGTGCCCGTACCCAAAAAGGATGGGAGAATCCGAGTTTGTGTTGACTTTAGGGATTTGAACAAAGCGAGTCCAAAGGATGACTTCCCTCTGCCTCACATCGACATATTAGTGGACAATACTGCGGACCACGCATTACTATCCTTCATGGATGGATATGCGGGTTATAACCAAATCAAAATGGCCATGGAAGACATGCATAAGACCGCGTTCGTTACCCAATGGGGAACCTATTGCTATACAGTAATGCCGTTCGGATTGATCAACGCCGGAGCTACATACCAACGCACCGCAACTACGCTCTTACATGACATGATGCACAAAGAAGTTGAGGTATATGTAGATGACATGATCGTCAAATCCAAGGAGAGAGAGGGACATATTGCGAACCTTCGCAAGTTCTTCGCAAGGCTACGGAAGTACAACATGAGACTCAATCCTCAGAAGTGCACATTTGGGGTAACATCCGGCAAACTCCTAGGATACGTCGTTAGTCAAAGAGGAATAGAAATAGATCCCTCCAAAATCAAAGCTCTGATTGAAATGCCACAACCTCAAACAGAAAAAGAAGTCAGAGGATTCCTGGGAAAAGTACAATACATAAGTCGATTCATATCGAAACTTACGATGATTTGCGAACCTATCTTCAAGAAACTCAAGAAAACAGACCACACCATGTGGGATGATGATTGTCAAAAGGCGTTCGACCGAATCAAGGAGATATTGGCCAAGCCGCCAGTGCTCATGCCACCACAACAAGATCAACCTCTTGGTTTGTATCTCACGGTAACCGAAACTGCCATGGGTGCCATGCTAGCTCAAACCGTAGGAAGTGAAGAAAGAGCTATTTACTATCTGAGTAAGAAGTTCTTGGAATACGAGTGCAAATACTCACAACTCGAAAGGACATGCCTCGCTCTTGTGTGGGCAACAAAGAAGCTACGCCACTACATGCTTAGCTACTCCGTCAAGATATTCTCCAAAATGGATCCAGTTAAATACCTCTTCGAGAAACCTGTCCTCAACGGACGCCAAGTGATTGCTCAAATATTGATGTCAACCTCTTAAATGTCATCTGCGTCCCGATACGGTCGTTTTGGCAGTAATTAGAGTACATTCGGAGTCCGGGTCAAAAACCGTCTCCATTTTCTGATAGCTGTTAAATCCCGAGTCAGAATGTTCTGGAATGTTCCGGATATTTCTATTCCATATTTCTCAAATTTTATCTTTTGGCAAATAATATTCCGTAATATTTACATAAGATATTAAAGATAAGCGAATTAATTCCGTCCTACCATAACTTAAACACGGAAATCTTTCTTAAACAGGAGGAAACCTCCTGGGAATAGACGCAGCAGGTGCTGCGCCTCTTCCAAGAGACGCAGCGGCTGCTGCGCCTCTTCCCAGGCCCTTCTTTGCATGGTTTACGTATCTTTTTTATATCTTTCCGAGATTCACTTCCAAAGAGTCTCCGAAACCCTATTCCTTCACGTGATTAGTATAAATAGGAGCCTTCGTTCCTCATATTTCTCACGCGAGTGTCCGCCCTTCTCTTCTCCCTTTGCATTCTAGACTTCGTTCTTACTAATTGGCGCCTACGTGCTTGGACTTCCGACCACGTAAGCTCGGATCTTCCGGTACCGGCCTCTCCGTTGCATGACCGACCAATTTGACCACTACACTCAATCAATCTAATTAATCAACTTGTTAAATCGTTTTCCTCTTACGAGGGCACTCTTTCCTTACGTTCGCGTCGAGCATCACTAATCGATCTTCTTAGTTCTTCTCGTTCCGTCAACATGTAAGTCTGAGGGTGTATAATCCATATTTATTTATTGTATTTTAATTATTGTATCATCATTGTAAGGTTTATGTCGAAAACATCTAATTAAAACCGATTTCTAAAACCGTCTTCAAAACCTTTTTTGCGGATTTCCAGTAGACAGACGTCGAGAAAAGACGCAGCAACTGCTGCGCCTCTTCGAAGGAGCGCAGCGCCTGCTGCGCCTCTTCGTGAGGCTGCCGCAGTTCCTGCTTCTTTTCTTCTTCCTCCGTCCTCTGTAATTCATATCAAATTGATTTCTTTCGTTTTGTTCGTCTGTTAATTCGTTCATCATGATAGTTTAATAATTCACATGTATATTTATTCATCATTAATTAACATGTTTTAATCGTCATAAATCCGACTCAAATCCCTTATAATCAATATTTGCGGGTTTCTCGTCATTAAATTCAATTCGGGTTTTAGAAATTCAATTCGTTCATATTGAGTTTCTGGGATTCATTGTTGATATATTTTTATCTGTTTAGTCATTAATCCGTCGTCATTCATCATGTTTAGTTAATTAATTTGTTTAGTTTGTAATTATTAATCATTTATTAACATCGGCCCTTCACATAATTAATCCGTTTATTTCCGTCTTACTCATATTTTACTGTTTTATGACCTCAATCATATGTAAATAATCTGCTAATAACTTTCATCCGAGTCAAATATCGCAATCAATCCATTAAAATTACCCATTAACATTAACGGTTTGCAGTTCCGGCTTCACAGCCAGAGTTCACCCTTGGAACAGACGCAGCAACTGCTGCGCCTCTTCCAAAGGGCGCAGTGCCTGCTGCGCCTGTTCCAGGATGAATTCTGTCTCTGAACTCCTTTTTCTGCCTTGACGTAGTTTAATTAGTTTACGTATTAATCAACTAATACTCGTATTATCACCTTCTGATCTGTCGTGTTTCATTCTTTTATTCCTTTTTCTCAAATTATCCGTTTTAAAGGTATTTTCGACATAAATCGCCTAATCCGTTGTAATTATTGTAATTTTAATTATTGTAATTTTCTTTTATTGTATTTATCCTATTTCTTGTATGTTTTCACATGTAATCGATATTAAATCCAACTTCGACCAAATTGTATGCCTAACTAATTGTCTACCGACTTAGTCTAATTCTCACATGTTAGGATTAATCTATGGATGTTGCATTGCATGCATATAGCCGACGATATATCAAGTATGAATGAACTCCCTAATCATTAGTAGAGGCCGCTATCGAGGCGGGCGGGATTAGGTGTTCGATAAAAAGAGCTTCCTAATACGTACCCTCACCCCTTACTCCAGATCTCCGTGAGCACCCGTGTTCATTGGCATCCACGAGAGTCATTCTAGACATAGAATGCTAAGGGTAACGATTGCTTAGTGTTCATGTCACTACTTTATGTCTTGACATGACATGAGGTATTCGAACGGTTCCAATTTCCCATAAAAATTGGTGGCGACTCCATACAAAATGCAAACGCTTGTTTTCGAGCCCCCTTCACCAAGCGCCCCCGTGGGCGGCCCGCTGTCCACAAAATCGAACAGGTTGATTTCTGAAATCGAACAGGTTGATTCCTGAAATGAGCTCGGACGCGTGATTGAAAAACAGGGAGAAAATGAAACAGGGTCCAGTACGACCTTCCGAACGGCTGAAATTGAAGTGTATAATACACGGTCTTTCGGGATTCCGGGGTTCCGGAACAAAATTCTACGGAAATCACATAGAAAGTTCCTCGGGTCAGATAAAGCGGTCACGCAAAGTTTGAGCACCAACGGAAGACGTTTGGGGGTGCCGGTGTGCCACAAACCAAAGATTCGCCGAAATTCGGATTATCGTGAAAAATGTGTTAAAGCTCGTTATTTGAGACGAAATCGAACAGGTTGATTTCGAAATCGAACAAAGTTGATTCTGAAATGAGCTCGGACGCGTGATTGAAAAACAGGGAGAAAAAGAAACAGTGTCCGTACGACCTTCCGAACGGCTGAAATTGAAGTGTATAATACACGGTTTTTGGGATTCCGGGGTCCCGGAACAAAATTCTCCGGAAATCACATAGAAAGTTCCTCGGGTCGATAAAGCGATCACGCAAAGTTTGAGCACCAAAGAAGACATTTGGGGGTGCCGGTGTGCCACAAACCAAAGATTCGCCGAAACTCGGATTATCGTGAAAAATGTGTTAAAGCTCGTTATTTGAGGTCGAAATCGAACATGTTGATTCCCGAAATCGAACAGGTTGGTTCCGAAATGAGCTCGGACGCGTGATTGAAAAACAGGGAGAAAAAGAAACAGTGGTCCGGTACGACCTTCCGAACGGCTGAAATTGAAGTATATAATACACGGTTTTTCGGGATTCCGGTGTCCCGGAAAAAAATTCTCCGGAAATCACATAGAAAGTTCCTCGTGTCAGATAAAGCGGCCACGGAAAGGTTGGGCACCAACGGAAGACATTTGGGGGTGCCGGTGTGCCACAAACCAGCATTCGCCGAAACTCGGATTATCAAGAAAAATGTGTTAAAGCTCGTTATTTGAGGTTGAAATCGAACAAGGTTGATTCCGAAATCGAACGAGGTTGATTTCAAATCGAATGGTTGATTCTGAAATGAGCTCGGACGCGTGATTGAAAAAACAGGAGAAAATGAAACAGGTCCAGACGACCTTCCGAACGGGTGAAATTGAAGTGTATAATACACGGTTTTTCGGGATTCTGGGGTCCCGGAACAAAATTCTACGGAAATCACATAGAAAGTTCCTCGGGTCAGATAAAGCGGTCACGCAAAGTTTGAGCACCAACGGAAGACATTTGGGGGTGCCGGTGTGCCACAAACCAGCATTCGCCGAAACTCGGATTATCGTGAAAAATGTGTTAAAGCTCGTTATTTGAGACTGAAATCGAACAGGTTGATTCCGAAATCGAACAGGTTGATTCCTAAATGAGCTCGGACGCGTGATTGAAAAACAGGAGAAAAAAACAGTGGTCCGTGACGATCTTCCGAACTAAAATGAAGTGTAATAATACACGGTTTTTGGGATTCCGGGTCCCGGAACAAAATTCTCCGAAATCACATAGAAAGTTCCTCGGGTCGATAAAGCGGCCACGCAAAGTTTGAGCACCAACGAAAGAAATTTGGGGGTGCCGGTGTGCCACAAACCAGCATTCGCCGAAACTCGTATTATCGTGAAAAATGTGTTAAAGCTCGTTATTTGAGGCTAAAATCGAAGAGTTTGATTCCTGAAATGAGCTCGGGCGCGTGATTGAAAAACAGGGAGGAAAAGAAACAGGGTCCGCTACGACCTTCCGAAGGCTGAAATTGAAGTGTATAACACACGGTTTTTCGGGATTTCGGGGTCCCGGAACAAAATTCTCCGGAAATCACATAGAAAGTTCCTCAGGTCAGATAAAGCGGCCACGCAAAGTTTGAGCTCCAACGAAAGACATTTGGGAGTGCCGGTGTGCCACAAACCAGCATTCGCCGAAACTCGGATTATCGTGAAAAATGTGATAAGGCTCGTTATTTAAGGGTGAAATCGAACAAAGGTTGATTCCGAAATCGAAGAGTTTGATTCCTGTAATGAGCTCGGACGCGTGATTGAAAAACAGGGAGAAAAAGAAACAGGATCCGGTACGACCTTCCGAACGGCTGAAATTGAAGTGTATATATAATACACGGTTTTTCGGGATTCCGGGGTCCCGGAACAAAATTCTCCGGAAATCACATCGAAACTTCCTCGGGTCGGATAAATCGGCCACGCAAAGTTTGAGCACCAACGGAAGACATTTGGGGGTGCCGGTGTGCCACAAACCAGCATTCGCCGAAACTCGGATTATCGTGAAAAACGTGTTAAAGCTCGTTATTTGAGGCTTAAATCGAACAGGTTGATTCCAGAAATCGAACAGGTTGGTTCCTGAAATGAGCTCGGACGCGTGATTGAAAAACAGGGAGAAAAAGAAACAGGGTCCGGTACGACCTTCCGAACGGCTGAAATTGAAGTATATAATACACGGTTTTTCGGGATTCCGGGGTCCCGGAACAAAATTCTCCGGAAATCACCTAGAAAGTTCCTCGGGTCAGATAAAGCGGCCACGCAAAGTTTGAGCACCAACGGAACACATTTGGAGGTGTCGGTGTGCCACAAACCAGCATTCGCCGAAACTCGGATTATCGTGAAAAATGTGTTAAAGCTCGTTATTTGAGGCTGAAATCGAACATGTTGATTCCTGAAATCGAACAGGTTGGTTCCTGAAATGAGCTCGGACGCGTGATTGAAAAACAGGGAGAAAAAAAGAGTGGTCCCACGACCTTCCGAACGGTGAAATTGAAGTCTATAATACACGGTTTTCGGGATTTAGGGGTCCCGGAACAAAATTCTACGGAAATCACATAGAAAGTTCCTCGGGTCAGATAAAGCGGTCACGCAAAGTTTGAGCACCAACGGAAGACATTTGGGGTGCCGGTGTGCCACAAACCAAAGATTCCCGAAACTCGGATTATCGTGAAAAATGTGTTAAAGCTCGTTATTTGAGATCGAAATCGAACAGGTTGATTCTGAAATCGAACAGGTTGATTTCTGAAATGAGCTCGGACGCGTGATTGAAAAATAGGGAGAAAAAGAAACAGGGTCCGGTACGACCTTCCGAACGGCTGAAATTGAAGTGTATATAATACACGGTTTTCGGGATTAGGGGTCCGGAACAAAATTTTCCGAAATCACATAGAAAGTTCCTCGGGTCGATAAAGCGGCCACGCAAAGTTTGAGCACCAACGGAAGACATTTGGGGGTGTCGGTGTGCCACAAACCAAAATTCGCCGAAACTCGGATTATCGTGAAAAATGTGTTAAAGCTCGTTATTTGAGGTGAAATCGAACATGTTGATTCCGAAATCGAACAGGTTGGTTCGAAATGAGCTCGGACGCGTGATTGAAAAACAGGGAGAAAAAGAAACAGGGTCCGGTACGACCTTCCGAACGGCTGAAATTGAAGTCTATAATACACGGTTTTTCGGGATTCCGGGGTCCCGGAACAAAATTCTACGGAAATCTCATAGAAAGTTCCTCGGGTCAGATAAAGCGGTCACGCAAAGTTTGAGCACCAACGGAAGACATTTGGGGGTGCCGGTGTGCCACAAACCAGCATTCCCCGAAACTCGGATTATCGTGAAAAATGTGTTAAAGCTCGTTATTTGAGACTGAAATCGAACAGGTTGATTCCTGAAATCGAACAG
Organism: Silene latifolia; assembly: GCF_048544455.1. Lineage (NCBI taxonomy): Eukaryota > Viridiplantae > Streptophyta > Magnoliopsida > Caryophyllales > Caryophyllaceae > Silene > Silene latifolia. The sequence continues at coordinate 5,998,096 of NC_133535.1, read as the reverse complement.
GTTGATTCCTGAAATGAGCTCGGACGCGTGATTGAAAAACAGGAGAAAAAGAAACAGTGGTCCGACGACCTTCCGAACTACTGAAATTGAAGTGTAATAATACACGGTTTTTCGGGATTCCGGGTCCCGGAACAAAATTTTCCGGAAATCACATAGAAAGTTCCTCGGGTCGATAAAGCGGCCACGCAAAGTTTGAGCACCAACGGAAGACATTTGGGGGTGCGGTGTGCCACAAACCAAAGATTCGCCGAAACTCGTATTATCGTGAAAAATGTGTTAAAGCTCGTTATTTGAGGCTAAAATCGAAAAGTTTGATTCCTGAAATGAGCTCGGACGCGTGATTGAAAAACAGGAGAAAAAGAAACAGGGTCCGGTACGACCTTCCGAAGGTCGAAAATTGAAGTGTATAATACACGGTTTTCGGGATTTCGGGGTCCCGGACAAAATTCTCCGGAAATCACATAAAAAGTTCCTCGGGTCGATAAAGCGGCCACGCAAAGTTTGAGCACCAACAGAAGACATTTGGGGGTGCCGGTGTGCCACAAACCAAGATTCGCCGAAACTCGGATTATCGTGAAAACGTGTTAAAGCTCGTTATTTGAGGCTGAAATCGAACAGGTTGATTCCAGAAATCGAACAGGTTGGTTCTCAAATGAGCTCGGACGCGTGATTGAAAAACAGGAGAAAAAGAAACAGGGTCCCAGACGCCATTCGAACGGTGAAATTGAAGTATATAATACACGGTTTTTGGGATTAGGGGTCCCGGAACAAAATTCTACGGAAATCACATAGAAAGTTCCTCGGGTCAGATAAAGCGGTCACGCAAAGTTTGAGCACCAACGGAAGACATTTGGGGGTGCCGGTGTGCCACAAACCAGCATTCCCCGAAACTCGGATTATCGTGAAAAATGTGTTAAAGCTCGTTATTTGAGACTGAAATCGAACAGGTTGATTCCTGAAATCGAACAGGTTGATTCCTGAAATGAGCTCGGACGCGTGATTGAAAAACAGGGAGAAAAAGAAACAGGGTCCGGTACGACCTTCCGAACGGCTGAAATTGAAGTGTAATAATACACGGTTTTTCGGGATTCCGGGGTCCCGGAACAAAATTTTCCTGAAATCACATAGAAAGTTCCTCGGGTCAGATAAAGCGGCCACGCAAAGTTTGAGCACCAACGAAAGAAATTTGGGGGTGCCGGTGTGCCACAAACCAGCATTCGCCGAAACTCGTATTATCGTGAAAAATGTGTTAAAGCTCGTTATTTGAGGCTAAAATCGAAAAGTTTGATTCCTGAAATGAGCTCGGACGCGTGATTGAAAAACAGGGAGAAAAAGAAACAGGGTCCGCTACGACCTTCCGAAGGCTGAAATTGAAGTGTATAATACACGGTTTTTCGGGATTTCGGGGTCCCGGAACAAAATTCTCTGGAAATCACATAGAAAGTTCCTCAGGTCAGATAAAGCGGCCACGCATAGTTTGAGCTCCAACGAAAGACATTTGGGAGTGCCGGTGTGCCACAAACCAGCATTCGCCGAAACTCGGATTATCGTGAAAAACGTGTTAAAGCTCGTTATTTGAGGCTGAAATCGAACAGGTTGATTCCTGAAATCGAACAGGTTGGTTCTGAAATGAGCTCGGACGCGTGATTGAAAAACAGGGAGAAAAAGAAACAGGGTCCGGTACGACCTTCCGAACGGCTGAAATTGAAGTATATAATACACGGTTTTTCGGGATTCCGTGGTCCCGGAACAAAATTCTCCGGAAATCACCTAAAAAGTTCCTCGGGTCAGATAAAGCGGCCACGCAAAGTTTGAGCACCAACGGAACACATTTGGAGGTGTCGGTGTGCCACAAACCAAAGATTCGAAACTCGGATTATCGTGAAAAATGTGTTAAAGCTCGTTATTTGAGGCTGAAATCGAACATGTTGATTCCTGAAATCGAACAGGTTGGTTCCTGAAATGAGCTCGGACGCGTGATTGAAAAACAGGGAGAAAAAGAAACAGGGTCCGGTACGACCTTCCGAACGGCTGAAATTGAAGTGTATAATACACGGTTTTTCGGGATTCCGGGGTCCCGGAACAAAATTCTACGGAAATCACATAGAAAGTTCCTCGGGTTAGATAAAGCGGTCACGCAAAGTTTGAGCACCAACGGAAGACATTTGGGGGTGCCGGTGTGCCACAAACCAGCATTCCCCGAAACTCGGATTATCGTGAAAAATGTGTTAAAGCTCGTTATTTGAGACTGAAATCGAACAGGTTGATTCCTGAAATCGAACAGGTTGATTCCTGAAATGAGCTCGGACGCGTGATTGAAAAACAGGGAGAAAAAGAAACAGGGTCCGGTACGACCTTCCGAACGGCTGAAATTGAAGTGTATAATACACGGTTTTTCGGGATTCCGGGGTCACGGAACAAAATTTTCCTGAAATCACATAGAAAGTTCCTCGGGTCAGATAAAGCGGCCACGCAAAGTTTGAGCACCAACGGAACACATTTAGAGGTGTCGGTGTGCCACAAACCAGCATTCGCCGAAACTCGGATTATCGTGAAAAATGTGTTAAAGCTCGTTATTTGAGGCTGAAATCGAACATGTTGATTCCTGAAATCGAACAGGTTGGTTCTGAAATGAGCTCGGACGCGTGATTGAAAAACAGGGAGAAAAAGAAACAGTGGTCCGGTGACGACCTTCCGAACGGTGAAATTGAAGTCTATAATACACGGTTTTGGGATTAGGGGTCCCGGAACAAAATTCTACGGAAATCACATAGAAAGTTCCTCGGGTCGGATAAAGCGGTCACGCAAAGTTTGAGCACCAACGGAAGACATTTGGGGGTGCGGTGTGCCACAAACCAGCATTCCCGAAACTCGGATTATCGTGAAAAATGTGTTAAAGCTCGTTATTTGAGACTGAAATCGAACAGGTTGATTTCTGAAATCGAACAGGTTGATTCCTGAAATGAGCTCGGACGCGTGATTGAAAAACAGGGAGAAAAAGAAACAGGGTTCGGTACGACCTTCCGAACGGCTGAAATTGAAGTGTAATAATACACGGTTTTTCGGGATTCCGGGGTCCCGGAACAAAATTCTCCTGAAATCACATAGAAAGTTCCTCGGGTCAGATAAAGCGGCCACGCAAAGTTTGAGCACCAACAAAAGAAATTTGGGGGTGCCGGTGTGCCACAAACCAGCATTCGCCGAAACTCGTATTATCGTGAAAAATGTGTTAAAGCTCGTTATTTGAGGCTAAAATCGAAAAGTTTGATTCCTGAAATGAGCTCGGACGCGTGATTGAAAAACAGGGAGAAAAAGAAACAGGTCCGCTACGACCTTCCGAAGGTGAAATTGAAGTGTATAATACACGGTTTTTGGGATTTCGGGGTCCCGAACAAAATTCTCTCGGAAATCACATAGAAAGTTCCTCAGGTCAGATAAAGCGGCCACGCAAAGTTTGAGCTCCAACGAAAGACATTTGGGAGTGCCGGTGTGCCACAAACCAGCATTCGCCGAAACTCGGATTATCGTGAAAAATGTGTTAAAGCTCGTTATTTAGGGCTGAAATCGAACAGTTGATTCTGAAATCGAAGAGTTTGATTCTGTAATGAGCTCGGACGCGTGATTGAAAAACAGGGAGAAAAAGAAACAGGATCCGGTACGACCTTCCGAACGGCTGAAATTGAAGTGTATATATAATACACGGTTTTTCGGGATTCCGGGGTCCCGGAACAAAATTCTCCGGAAATCACATAGAAAGTTCCTCGGGTCAGATAAAGCGGCCACGCAAAGTTTGAGCACCAACGGAACACATTTGGAGGTGTCGGTGTGCCACAAACAAGCATTCGCCGAAACTCGGATTATCGTGAAAAATGTGTTAAAGCTCGTTATTTGAGGCTGAAATCGAACATGTTGATTCCTGAAATCGAACAGGTTGGTTCCTGAAATGAGCTCGGACGCGTGATTGAAAAACAGGGAGAAAAAGAAACAGGGTCCGGTACGACCTTCCGAACGGCTGAAATTGAAGTATATAATACACGGTTTTTCGGGATTCCGGAGTCCCGGAACAAAATTCTCCGGAAATCACCTAGAAAGTTCCTCGGGTCAGATAAAGCGGCCACGCAAAGTTTGAGCACCAACGAAAGAAATTTTGGGGTGCCGGTGTGCCAGAAACCAGCATTCGCCGAAACTCGGATTATCGTGAAAAATGTGTTAAAGCTCGTTATTTAAGGTGAAATCGAACAGGTTGATTCCTGAAATCGAACAGGTTGATTCTGAAATGAGCTCGGACGCGTGATTGAAAAACAGAGAGAAAAAGAAACAAGGTCCGGTACGACCTTCCGAACGGCTGAAATTGAAGTGTATAATACACGGTTTTTCGGGATTCCGGTGTCTCGGAACAAAATTCTCCGGAAATCACATAGAAAGTTCATCGGGTCAGATAAAGCGGCCACGCAAATTTTGAGCACCAACGGAACACATTTGGGGGTGCCGGTGTGCCACAAACCAGCATTCGCCGAAACTCGGATTATCGTGAAAAATGTGTTAAAGCTCGTTATTTGAGGCTGGAATCGAAGAGTTTGATTCCTGAAATGAGCTCGGACGTGTGATTGAAAAACAGGGAGAAAAAGAAACAGGGTCCGGTACGACCTTCCGAACGGCTGAAATTGAAGTGTATAATACACGGTTTTTGCCAGATTCGGGGTCCCGAACAAAATTCTCCGGAAATCACATAGAAAGTTCCTCGGGTCAGATAAAGCGGCCACGCAAAGTTTCAGCACCAACGGAAGACATTTGGGGGTGCCGGTGTGCCACAAACCAGCATTCGCCGAAACTCGGATTATCGTGAAAAATGTGTTAAAGCTCGTTTTTTAAGGCTGAAATCGAACAGGTTGATTCCTGAAATCGAACAGGTTGATTCCTGAAATGAGCTCGGACGCGTGATTGAAATACAGGGAGAAAAAGAAACAGGGTCCGGTACGACCTTCCGAACGGCTGAAATTGAAGTGTAATAATACACGGTTTTTCGGGATTCCAGGGTCCCGGAACAAAATTCTCCGGAAATCACATAGAAACTTCCTCAGGTCAGATAAAGCGGCCACGCAAAGTTTGAGCACCAACGAAAGACATTTGGGAGTGCCGGTGTGCCACAAACCAGCATTCGCCGAAACTCGGATTATAGTGAAAAATGTGTTAAAGCTCGTTATTTAGGGTGAAATCGAACAAAGTTGATTCCGAAATCGAAGAGTTTGATTCTGAAATGAGCTCGGACGCGTGATTGAAAAACAGGGAGAAAGAAAAGAAACGTGGTCCTGCACGACCTTCCGAACTATTTGAAATTGAAGTGTATAATACACGGTTTTTCGGGATTCAGGGGTCCCGAACAAAATTCTCCGGAAATCACATAGAAAGTTCCTCGGGTTAGATAAAGCGGCCACGCAAATTTTGAGCACCAACGGAACACATTTGGGGGTGCCGGTATGCCACAAACCAAAGATTCGCCGAAACTCGGATTATCGTGAAATATGTGTTAAAGCTCGTTATTTGAGGTGAAATCGAAGAGTTTGATTCTGAAATGAGCTCGGACGCGTGATTGAAATGCAGGGAAAAAGAAAGGTCCGTGCACGACCTTCCGAACGGCTGAAATTGAAGTGTATAATACACGGTTTTCGGGATTCGGAGCCGGAACAAAATTCTCCGAAAATCACATAGAAAGTTCCTCGGGCCAGGTAAAGCGGTTACGCAAAGTTTCAGCACCAACGGAAGACATTTGGGGGTGCCGGTGTGCCACAAACCAGCATTCGACGAAACTCGGATTATCGTGAAATATATGTTAAAGCTCGTTATTTGAGGCTAAAATCGAACAGGTTGATTCCTGAAATCGAACAGGTTGATTCCTGAAATGAGCTCGGATGCGTGTTTGAAAAACAGGGAGAAAAAGAAACAGGGTCCGGTACGACCTTCCGAACGGCTGAAATTGAAGTATATAATACACGGTTTTTCGGGATTCCGGGGTCCCAGACAAAATTCTCCGGAAATAACATAGAAAGTTTCTCGGGTCAGATAAAGCGGCCACGCAAAGTTTCAGCACCAACGGAAGACATTTGGGGGTGCCGGTGTGCCACAAACCAGCATTCGCCGAAACTCGGATTATCGTGAAATATATGTTAAAGCTCGTTATTTGAGACTAAAATCGAACAGGTTGATTCCTGAAATCGAACAGGTTGATTCCTGAAATGTGCTCGGATGCGTGTTTGAAAAACAGGGAGAAAAAGAAACAGGGTCCGGTACGACCTTCCGAACGGCTGAAATTGAAGTATATAATACACGGTTTTTCGGGATTCCGGGGTCCCGGACAAAATTCTCCGTAAATAACATAGAAAGTTTCTCGGGTCAGATAAAGCGGCCACGCAAAGTTTCAGCACCAACGGAAGACATTTGGGGGTGCCGGTGTGCCACAAACCAGCATTCGACGAAACTCGGATTATCGTGAAAAATGTGTTAAAGCTCGTTATTTAGGGCTGACATCGAACAGGTTGATTCCTGAAATCGAAGAGTTTGATTCCTGAAATGAGCTCGGACGCGTGATTGAAAAACAGGGAGAAAAAGAAACAGGATCCGTGCACGACCTTCCGAACGGTGAAATTGAAGTGTATATATAATACACGGTTTTTCGGGATTCCGGGGTCCCGGAACAAAATTCTCCGGAAATCACCTAGAAAGTTCCTCGGGTCAGATAAAGCGGCCACGCAAAGTTTGAGCACCAACGGAACACATTTGGAGGTGTCGGTGTGCCACAAACCAGCATTCGCCGAAACTCGGATTATCGTGAAAAATGTGTTAAAGCTCGTTATTTGGAGGTGAAATCGAACATATTGATTTTCTGAAATCGAACAGGTTGGTTCTGAAATGAGCTCGGACGCGTGATTGAAAAACAGGGAGAAAAAGAAACAGGGTCCGCACGACCTTCCGAACATTTGAAATTGAAGTCTATAATACACGGTTTTCGGGATTAGGGGTCCCGAACAAAATTCTCAGAAATCACATAGAAAGTTCCTCGGGTCGATAAAGCGGCCACGCAAAGTTTGAGCACCAACGGAAGACATTTGGGGGTGCCGGTGTGCCACAAACCAGCATTCGCCGAAACTCGGATTATCGTGAAAAATGTGTTAAAGCTCGTTATTTGAGGCTGAAATCGAACAGGTTGATTCTCGAAATCGAACAGGTTGATTCCTGAAATGAGCTCGGACGCGTGATTGAAAAACAGGGAGAAAAAGAAACAGGTCCGGTACGACCTTCCGAACTATTTGAAATTGAAGTGTAATAATACACGGTTTTCGGGATTCCGGGGTCCCGGAACAAAATTTTCCTGAAATCACATAGAAAGTTCCTCGGGTCAGATAAAGCGGCCACGCAAAGTTTGAGCACCAACGAAAGAAATTTGGGGGTGCCGGTGTGCCACAAACCAGCATTCGCCGAAACTCGTATTATCGTGAAAAATGTGTTAAAGCTCGTTATTTGAGGCTAAAATCGAAAAGTTTGATTCCTGAAATGAGCTCGGACGCGTGATTGAAAAACAGGGAGAAAAAGAAACAGGGTCCGCTACGACCTTCCGAACGGCTGAAATTGAAGTGTATAATACACGGTTTTTCGGGATTCCGGGGTCCCGGAACAAAATTCTCCGGAAATCACATAGAAAGTTCCTCAGGTCAGATAAAGCGGCCACGCAAAGTTTGAGCTCCAACGAAAGACATTTGGGAGTGCCGGTGTGCCACAAACCAGCATTCGCCGAAACTCGGATTATCGTGAAAAATGTGTTAAAGCTCGTTATTTAGGGCTGAAATCGAACAGGTTGATTCCTGAAATCGAAGAGTTTGATTCCTGTAATGAGCTCGGACGCGTGATTGAAAAACAGGGAGAAAAAGAAACAGGATCCGGTACGACCTTCCGAACGGCTGAAATTGAAGTGTATATATAATACACGGTTTTTCGGGATTCCGGGGTCCCGGAACAAAATTCTCCGGAAATCACATAGAAAGTTCCTCGGGTCAGATAAAGCGGCCACGCAAAGTTTGAGCACCAACGGAACACATTTGGAGGTGTCGGTGTGCCACAAACAAGCATTCGCCAAAACTCGGATTATCGTGAAAAATGTGTTAAAGCTCGTTATTTGAGGCTGAAATCGAACATGTTGATTCCTGAAATCGAACAGGTTGGTTCCTGAAATGAGCTCGGACGCGTGATTGAAAAACACGGAGAAAAAGAAACAGGGTCCGATACGACCTTCCGAACGGCTGAAATTGAAGTATATAATACACGGTTTTTCGGGATTCCGGGGTCCCGGAACAAAATTCTCCGGAAATCACCTAGAAAGTTCCTCGAGTCAGATAAAGCGGCCACGCAAAGTTTGAGCACCAACGAAAGAAATTTTGGGGTGCCGGTGTGCCAGAAACCAGCATTCGCCGAAACTCGGATTATCGTGAAAAATGTGTTAAAGCTCGTTATTTAAGGCTGAAATCGAATAGGTTGATTCCTAAAATCGAACAGGTTGATTCCTGAAATGAGCTCGGGCGCGTGATTGAAAAACAGAGAGAAAAAGAAACAAGGTCCGGTACGACCTTCCGAACGGCTGAAATTGAAGTGTATAATACACGGTTTTTCGGGATTCCGGTGTCTCGGAACAAAATTCTCCGGAAATCACATAGAAAGTTCATCGGGTCAGATAAAGCGGCCACGCAAATTTTGAGCACCAACGGAACACATTTGGGGGTGCCGGTGTGCCACAAACCAGCATTCGCCGAAACTCGGATTATCGTGAAAAATGTGTTAAAGCTCGTTATTTGAGGCTGGAATCGAAGAGTTTGATTCCTGAAATGAGCTCGGACGTGTGATTGAAAAACAGGGAGAAAAAGAAACAGGGTCCGGTACGACCTTCCGAACGGCTGAAATTAAAGTGTATAATACACGGTTTTTCAGGATTCCGGGGTCCCGGAACAAAATTCTCCGGAAATCACATAGAAAGTTCCTCGGGTCAGATAAAGCGGCCACGCAAAGTTTGAGCACCAACGGAAGACATTTGGGGGTGCCGGTGTGCCACAAACCAGCATTCGCCGAAACTCGGATTATCGTGAAAAATGTGTTAAAGCTCGTTATTTAAGGCTGAAATCGAACAGGTTGATTCCTGAAATCGAACAGGTTGATTCCTGAAATGAGCTCGGACGCGTGATTGAAAAACAGGGAGAAAAAGAAACAGGGTCCGGTACGACCTTCCGAACGGCTGAAATTGAAGTGTATATAATACACGGTTTTCGGGATTCCGGGGTCCCGGAACAAAATTCTCCGGAAATCACATAGAAACTTCCTCAGGTCAGATAAAGCGGCCACGCAAAGTTTGAGCACCAACGAAAGACATTTGGGAGTGCCGGTGTGCCACAAACCAGCATTCGCCGAAACTCGGATTATAGTGAAAAATGTGTTAAAGCTCGTTATTTAGGGCTGAAATCGAACAGGTTGATTCCTGAAATCGAAGAGTTTGATTCCTGAAATGAGCTCGGACGCGTGATTGAAAAACAGGGAGAAAAAGAAACAGGGTCCGGTACGACCTTCCGAACGGCTGAAATTGAAGTGTATAATACACGGTTTTTCGGGATTCCGGGGTCCCGGAACAAAATTCTACGGAAATCACATAGAAAGTTCCTCGGGTTAGATAAAGCGGCCACGCAAATTTTGAGCACCAACGGAACACATTTGGGGGTGCCGGTATGCCACAAACCAGCATTCGCCGAAACTCGGATTATCGTGAAATATGTGTTAAAGCTCGTTATTTGAGGCTGAAATCGAAGAGTTTGATTCCTGAAATGAGCTCGGACGCGTGATTGAAATACAGGGAGAAAAAGAAACAGGGTCCGGTACGAACTTCCGAACGGCTGAAATTGAAGTGTATAATACACGGTTTTTCGGGATTCCGGAGCCCCGGAACAAAATTCTCCGAAAATCACATAGAAAGTTCCTCGGGCCAGGTAAAGCGGTTACGCAAAGTTTCAGCACCAACGGAAGACATTTGGGGGTGCCGGTGTGCCACAAACCAGCATTCGACGAAACTCGGATTATCGTGAAATATATGTTAAAGCTCGTTATTTGAGGCTAAAATCGAACAGGTTGATTCCTGAAATCGAACAGGTTGATTCCTGAAATGAGCTCGGATGCGTGTTTGAAAACAGGAGAAAAAGAAACAGGTCCAGACGACCTTCCGAACGGCTGAAATTGAAGTATATAATACACGGTTTTTCGGGATTCCGGGGTCCCGGACAAAATTCTCCGGAAATAACATAGAAAGTTTCTCGGGTCAGATAAAGCGGCCACGCAAAGTTTCAGCACCAACGGAAGACATTTGGGGGTGCCGGTGTGCCACAAACCAGCATTCGTCGAAACTCGGATTATCGTGAAATATATGTTAAAGCTCGTTATTTGAGGCTAAAATCGAACAGGTTGATTCCTGAAATCGAACAGGTTGATTCCTGAAATGAGCTCGGATGCGTGTTTGAAAAACAGGGAGAAAAAGAAACAGGGTCCGGTACGACCTTCCGAACGGCTGAAATTGAAGTATATAATACACGGTTTTTCGGGATTACGGGGTCCCGGACAAAATTCTCCGGAAATAACATAGAAAGTTTCTCGGGTCAGATAAAGCGGCCACGCAAAGTTTCAGCACCAACGGAAGACATTTGGGGGTGCCGGTGTGCCACAAACCAGCATTCGACGAAACTCGGATTATCGTGAAAAATGTGTTAAAGCTCGTTATTTAGGGCTGACATCGAACAGGTTGATTCCTGAAATCGAAGAGTTTGATTCCTGAAATGAGCTCGGACGCGTGATTGAAAAACAGGGAGAAAAAGAAACAAGATCCGGTACGACCTTCCGAACGGCTGAAATTGAAGTGTATATATAATACACGGTTTTTCGGGATTCCGGGGTCCCGGAACAAAATTCTCCGGAAATCACCTAGAAAGTTCCTCGGGTCAGATAAAGCGGCCACGCAAAGTTTGAGCACCAACGGAACACATTTGGAGGTGTCGGTGTGCCACAAACCAGCATTCGCCGAAACTCGGATTATCGTGAAAAATGTGTTAAAGCTCGTTATTTGAGGCTGAAATCGAACATGTTGATTCCTGAAATCGAACAGGTTGGTTCATGAAATGAGCTCGGACGCGTGATTGAAAAACAGGGAGAAAAAGAAACAGGGTCCGGTACGACCTTCCGAACGGCTGAAATTGAAGTCTATAATACACGGTTTTTCGGGATTCCGGGGTCCCGGAACAAAATTCTCAAGAAATCACATAGAAAGTTCCTCGAGTCAGATAAAGCGGCCACGCAAAGTTTGAGCACCAACGGAAGACATTTGGAGGTGCCGGTGTGCCACAAACCAGCATTCGCCGAAACTCGGATTATCGTGAAAAATGTGTTAAAGCTCGTTATTTGAGGCTGAAATCGAACAGGTTGATTCCTGAAATCGAATAGATTGATTCCTGAAATGATCTCGGACGCGTGATTGAAAAATAGGGAGAAAAAAAAACAGGGTCCGGTACGACCTTCCGAACGGCTGAAATTGAAGTGTATAATACACGGTTTTTTGGGATTCCGGGGTCCCGGAACAAAATTCTATGGAAATTACATAGAAAGTTCCTCGGGTCATATAAAGCGGTCACGCAAAGTTTGAGCACCAACGGAACACATTTGGGGGTGCCGGTATGCCACAAACCAGCATTCGCCGAAACTCGGATTATCGTGAAAAATGTGTTAAAGCTCGTTATTTGATCTTTGAAATCGAAGAGTTTGATTCGAAATGAGCTCGGACGCGTGATTGAAAAACAGGGAGAAAAAGAAACAGGTCCGTGACGACCTTCCGAACGGTGAAATTGAAGTGTATAATACACGGTTTTCAGGATTCCGGGGTCCCGGAACAAAATTCTCCGGAAATCACATAGAAAGATCCTCGGGTCAGATAAAGTGGCCACGCAAAGTTTTAGCAGACATTTGGGAGTGCCGGTGTGCCACTAACCCGCATTCGCCGAAACTCGGATTATCGTGAAATATATGTTAAAGCTCGTTATTTGAGGCTAAAATCGAACAGGTTGATTCCTGAAATCGAACAGGTTTATTCCTGAAATGAGCTCGGATGCGTGTTTGAAAAACAGGGAGAAAAAAAAAAAGGGTCCGGTACGACTTTCCGAACGGCTGAAATTGAAGTATATAATACACGGTTTGTCGGGATTCCGAGGTCCCGGACAAAATTCTCCGGAAATAACATAGAAAGTTTCTCGGGTCAGATAAAGCGGCCACGCAAAGTTTCAGCACCAACGGAAGACATTTGGGGGTGCCGGTGTGCCACAAACCAGCATTCGCCGAAACTCGGATTATCGTGAAAAATGTGTTAAAGCTCGTTATTTGAGGCTGAAATCGAAGAGTTTGATTCCTGAAATGAGCTCGGACGCGTGATTGAAAAACAGGGAGAAAAAGAAACAGGGTCCGGTACGACCTTCCGAACGGCTGAAATTGAAGTGTATATGATACACGGTTTTTCGGGATTCCGGGGTCCCGGAACAAAATTCTCCGGAAATCACATAGAAAGTTCCTCGGGTCAGATAAAGCGGCCACGCAAAGTTTGAGCACCAACGGAAGACATTTGGAGGTGCCGGTGTGCCACAAACCAGCATTCGCCGAAACTCGGATTATCGTGAAAAATGTGTTAAAGCTCGTTATTTGAGGTCGAAATCGAACAAAGTTGATTCACGAAATCGAATAGATTGATTCTGAAATGATCTCGGACGCGTGATTGAAAAATAGGGAGAAAAAGAAACAGGTCCGTGACGACCTTCCGAACTATTTGAAATTGAAGTGTATAATACACGGTTTTTCGGGATTCGGGGTCCCGAAACAAAATTCTCCGGAAATCACCTAGAAAGTTCCTCGGGTCAGATAAAGCGGCCACGCAAAGTTTGAGCACCAACGGAACACATTTGGAGGTGTCGGTGTGCCACAAACCAAGATTCGCCGAAACTCGGATTATCGTGAAAAATGTGTTAAAGCTCGTTATTTGAGGTGAAATCGAACATGTTGATTCCTGAAATCGAACAGGTTGGTTCTGAAATGAGCTCGGACGCGTGATTGAAAAACAGGGAGAAAAAGAAACAGGTCGATTTACGACCTTCCGAACGGTGAAATTGAAGTCTATAATACACGGTTTTTCGGGATTCGGGGTCCCGGAACAAAATTCTCAGGAAATCACATAGAAAGTTCCTCGGGTCGATAAAGCGGCCACGCAAAGTTTGAGCACCAACGGAAGACATTTGGGGGTGCCGGTGTGCCACAAACCAAAATTCGCCGAAACTCGGATTATCGTGAAAAATGTGTTAAAGCTCGTTATTTGAGACTGAAATCGAACAGGTTGATTCCTGAAATCGAACAGGTTGATTCTGAAATGAGCTCGGACGCGTGATTGAAAAACAGGGAGAAAAAGAAACAGGGTCCGGTACGACCTTCCGAACAGGCCGAAATTGAAGTGTAATAATACACGGTTTTTCGGGATTCCGGGGTCCCGGAACAAAATTTTCCTGAAATCACATAGAAAGTTCCTCGGGTCGATAAAGCGGCCACGCAAAGTTTGAGCACCAACGGAAGAAATTTGGGGGTGCTTAGGTGTGCTACAAACCAAAGATTCGCCGAAACTCGTATTATCGTGAAAAATGTGTTAAAGCTCGTTATTTGAGGCTAAAATCGAAAAGTTTGATTCCTGAAATGAGCTCGGACGCGTGATTGAAAAACAGGGAGAAAAAGAAACAGGGTCCGCTACGACCTTCCGAAGGCTGAAATTGAAGTGTATAATACACGGTTTTTCGGGATTTCGGGGTCCCGGAACAAAATTCTCTGGAAATCACATAGAAAGTTCCTCAGGTCAGATAAAGCGGCCACGCAAAGTTTGAGCTCCAACGAAAGACATTTGGGAGTGCCGGTGTGCCACAAACCAGCATTCGCCGAAACTCGGATTATCGTGAAAAATGTGTTAAAGCTCGTTATTTAGGGTGAAATCGAAAAGTTGATTCTGAAATCGAAGAGTTTGATTCTGTAATGAGCTCGGACGCGTGATTGAAAAACAGGGAGAAAAAGAAACAGGATCCGCACGACCTTCCGAACGGTGAAATTGAAGTGTATATATAATACACGGTTTTTTCGATTCCGGGGTCCCGGAACAAAATTCTCCGGAAATCACATAGAAAGTTCCTCGGGTCAGATAAAGCGGCCACGCAAAGTTTGAGCACCAACGGAACACATTTGGAGGTGTCGGTGTGCCACAAACAAGCATTCGCCAAAACTCGGATTATCGTGAAAAATATGTTAAAGCTCGTTATTTGAGGCTGAAATCGAACATGTTGATTCCTGAAATCGAACAGGTTGGTTCCTGAAATGAGCTCGGACGCGTGATTGAAAAACACGGAGAAAAAGAAACAGGGTCCGATACGACCTTCCGAACGGCTGAAATTGAAGTATATAATACACGGTTTTTCGGGATTCCGGGGTCCCGGAACAAAATTCTCCGGAAATCACCTAGAAAGTTCCTCGAGTCAGATAAAGCGGCCACGCAAAGTTTGAGCACCAACGAAAGAAATTTTGGGGTGCCGGTGTATTTAAACCAAAGATTCGCGAAACTCGGATTATCGTGAAAAATGTGTTAAAGCTCGTTATTTAAGGCTGAAATCGAATAGGTTGATTCCTAAAATCGAACAGGTTGATTCCTGAAATGAGCTCGGGCGCGTGATTGAAAAACAGAGAGAAAAAGAAACAAGGTCCGGTACGACCTTCCGAACGGCTGAAATTGAAGTGTATAATACACGGTTTTTCGGGATTCTGGGGTCTCGGAACAAAATTCTCCGGAAATCACATAGAAAGTTCATCGGGTCAGATAAAGCGGCCACGCAAAGTTTGAGCACCAACGGAAGACATTTGGGGGTGCCGGTGTGCCACAAACCAGAATTCGCCGAAACTCGGATTATCGTGAAAAATGTGTTAAAACTCGTTATTTGAGGCTGAAATCGAATAGGTTGATTCCTGAAATGAGCTCGGACGTGTGATTGAAAAACAGGGAGAAAAAGAAACAGTGGTCCGAGACGACCTTCCGAACGGCCGAAATTAAAGTGTATAATACACGGTTTTTCAGATTCCGGTCCCGGAACAAAATTTCTCGGAAATCACATAGAAAGTTCCTCGGGTCAGATAAAGCGGCCACGCAAAGTTTCAGCACCAACGGAAGACATTTGGGGGTGCCGGTGTGCCACAAACCAGCATTCGCCGAAACTCGGATTATCGTGAAAAATGTGTTAAAGCTCGTTTTTTAAGGCTGAAATCGAACAGTTGATTCTGAAATCGAACAAGGTTGATTCCGAAATGAGCTCGGACGCGTGATTGAAAAACAGGGAGAAAAAGAAACAGGTCCGCTACGACCTTCCGAACCGAAATTGAAGTGTAATAATACACGGTTTTGGGATTCCGTGGTCCCGGAACAAAATTCTCCGGAAATCACATAGAAACTTCCTCAGTCGATAAAGCGGCCACGCAAAGTTTGAGCACCAACGAAAGACATTTGGGAGTGCTGGTGTGCCACAAACCAAAGATTCGCCGAAACTCGGATTATAGTGAAAATGTGTTAAAGCTCGTTATTTAGGGTGAAATCGAACAAGGTTGATTCCGAAATCGAAGAGTTTGATTCTGAAATGAGCTCGGACGCGTGATTGAAAAACAGGGAGAAAAAGAAACAGGTCCAGACGACCTTCCGAACTTGAAATTGAAGTGTATAATACACGGTTTTTCGGGATTCCGGGGTCCCGGAACAAAATTCTACGGAAATCACATAGAAAGTTCCTCGGGTTAGATAAAGCGGCCACGCAAATTTTGAGCACCAACGGAACACATTTGGGGGTGCCGGTATGCCACAAACCAGCATTCGCCGAAACTCGGATTATCGTGAAATATGTGTTAAAGCTCGTTATTTGAGGCTGAAATCGAAGAGTTTGATTCCTGAAATGAGCTCGGACGCGTGATTGAAATACAGGGAGAAAAAGAAACAGGGTCCGGTACGACCTTCCGAACGGCTGAAATTGAAGTGTATAATACACGGTTTTTCGGGATTCCGGAGCCCCGGAACAAAATTCTCCGAAAATCACATAGAAAGTTCCTCGGGCCAGGTAAAGCGGTTACGCAAAGTTTCAGCACCAACGGAAGACATTTGGGGGTGCCGGTGTGCCACAAACCAGCATTCGACGAAACTCGGATTATCGTGAAATATATGTTAAAGCTCGTTATTTGAGGCTAAAATCGAACAGGTTGATTCCTGAAATCGAACAGGTTGATTCCTGAAATGAGCTCGGATGCGTGTTTGAAAACAGGAGAAAAAGAAACAGGTCCCAGACGACCTTCCGAACGGCCGAAATTGAAGTATATAATACACGGTTTTTCGGGATTAGGGGTCCCGGACAAAATTCTCGGAAATAACATAGAAAGTTTCTCGGGTCGATAAAGCGGCCACGCAAAGTTTCAGCACCAACGGAAGACATTTGGGGGTGCCGGTGTGCCACAAACCAAAGATTCGACTAAAACTCGGATTATCGTGAAAAATGTGTTAAAGCTCGTTATTTAGGGTCGACATCGAACAGGTTGATTCTGAAATCGAAGAGTTTGATTCTGAAATGAGCTCGGACGCGTGATTGAAAAACAGGGAGAAAAAGAAACAAGATCCGCACGACCTTCCGAACGGTGAAATTGAAGTGTATATATAATACACGGTTTTTGCCGGGATTCAGGGGTCCCGGAACAAAATTCTCCGGAAATCACCTAGAAAGTTCCTCGGGTCAGATAAAGCGGCCACGCAAAGTTTGAGCACCAACGGAACACATTTGGAGGTGTCGGTGTGCCACAAACCAGCATTCGCCGAAACTCGGATTATCGTGAAAAATGTGTTAAAGCTCGTTATTTGAGGCTGAAATCGAACATGTTGATTCCTGAAATCGAACAGGTTGGTTCATGAAATGAGCTCGGACGCGTGATTGAAAAACAGGGAGAAAAAGAAACAGGTCCTGTACGACCTTCCGAACTACCGAAATTGAAGTCTATAATACACGGTTTTTCGGGATTCCGGGGTCCCGGAACAAAATTCTCAAGAAATCACATAGAAAGTTCCTCGGGTCAGATAAAGCGGCCACGCAAAGTTTGAGCACCAACGGAAGACATTTGGAGGTGCCGGTGTGCCACAAACCAGCATTCGCCGAAACTCGGATTATCGTGAAAAATGTGTTAAAGCTCGTTATTTGAGGCTGAAATCGAACAGGTTGATTCCTGAAATCGAATAGATTGATTCCTGAAATGATCTCGGACGCGTGATTGAAAAATAGGGAGAAAAAATGTGGTCGTGCACGACCTTCCGAACTAGTGAAATTGAAGTGTATAATACGTTTTTTGGGATTAGGGGTCCCGGAACAAAATTCTATGGAAATGACATAGAAAGTTCCTCGGGTCATATAAAGCGGTCACGCAAAGTTTGAGCACCAACGGAACACATTTGGGGGTGCCGGTATGCCACAAACCAGCATTCGCCGAAACTCGGATTATCGTGAAAAATGTGTTAAAGCTCGTTATTTGATGCTGAAATCGAAGAGTTTGATTCCTGAAATGAGCTCGGACGCGTGATTGAAAAACAGGGAGAAAAAGAAACAGGGTCCGGTACGACCTTCTGAACGGCTGAAATTGAAGTGTATAATACACGGTTTTCAGGATTCCGGGGTCCCGGAACAAAATTCTCCGGAAATCACATAGAAAGATCCTCGGGTCAGATAAAGTGGCCACGCAAAGTTTTAGCAGACATTTGGGAGTGCCGGTGTGCCACTAACCCGCATTCGCCGAAACTCGGATTATCGTGAAATATATGTTAAAGCTCGTTATTTGAGGCTAAAATCGAACAGGTTGATTCCTGAAATCGAACAGGTTTATTCCTGAAATGAGCTCGGATGCGTGTTTGAAAAACAGGAGAAAAAAAAAAAAGGGTCCAGATGACGACCTTCCGAAACGAAGTGAAATTGAAGTATATAATACACGGTTTGTCGGGATTCCGAGGTCCCGGACAAAATTCTCCGGAAATAACATAGAAAGTTTCTCGGGTCAGATAAAGCGGCCACGCAAAGTTTCAGCACCAACGGAAGACATTTGGGGGTGCTTGGTGTACAAAAAACCAAAGATTCGCCGAAACTCGGATTATCGTGAAAAATGTGTTAAAGCTCGTTATTTGAGGCTGAAATCGAAGAGTTTGATTCTTGAAATGAGCTCCGACGCGTGATTGAAAAACAGGGAGAAAAAGAAACAGTGGTCCGCACGACCTTCCGAACGGTGAAATTGAAGTGTATATGATACACGGTTTTTCGGGATTCCGGGGTCCCAGAACAAAATTCTCCGGAAATCACATAGAAAGTTCCTCGGGTCAGATAAAGCGGCCACGCAAAGTTTGAGCACCAACGGAAGACATTTGGAGGTGCCGGTGTGCCACAAACCAGCATTCGCCGAAACTCGGATTATCGTGAAAAATGTGTTAAAGCTCGTTATTTGAGGCTGAAATCGAACAGGTTGATTCCTGAAATCGAATAGATTGATTCCTGAAATGATCTCGGACGCGTGATTGAAAAATAGGGAGAAAAAGAAACAGGGTCCGGTACGACCTTCCGAACGGCTGAAATTGAAGTGTATAATACACGGTTTTTCGGGATTCCGGGGTCCCGGAACAAAATTCTCCGGAAATCACATAGAAAGTTCCTCGGGTCCGATAAAGCGGCCACGCAAGTTTTGAGCGCCAACGGAAGACATTTGGGGGTGCCGGTGTGCCACAAACCAGCATTCGCCGAAACTCGGATTATCGTGAAAAATGTGTTAAAGCTCGTTCTTTGAGGCTGAAATCGAACAGGTTGATTCTTGAAATCGAACAGGTTGATTCCTGAAATGAGCTCGGACGGGTGATTGAAAAACATGGTGAAAAAGAAACAGGGTCCGGTAAGACATTCTGAACGGCTGAAATTGAAGTGTATAATACACGGTTTTCGGGATTTCGGGTTCCCGGAACAAAATTCTCCGGAAATCACATAGAAAGTTCCTCGGGTCAGATAAAGCGGCCACGCAAAGTTTCAGCACCAACGGAAGACATTTGGGGTGCCGGTGTGCCACAAACCAGCATTCACCGAAACTCGGATTATCGTGAAAAATGTGTTAAAGCTCGTTATTTGAGGCTGAAATCGAAGAGTTTGATTCCTGAAATGAGCTCGCACGCGTGATTAAAAAACAGGTAGAAAAAGAAACAGGGTCCGGTACGACCTTCCGAACGGCTGAAATTGAAGTGTACACGGTTTTTCGGGATTCCGGGTTTCCGGAACAAAATTCTCCGGAAATCACATATAAAGTTCATCGGGTCAGATAAAGCGGCCACGCAAGTTTTGAGCACCAACGGAAGACATTTGGGGGTGCCGGTGTGCCACAAACCAGCATTCGCCGAAACTCGGATTATCGTGAAAAATGTGTTAAAGCTCGTTATTTAGGGCTGACATCGAACAGGATGATTCCTGAAATCGAAGAGTTTGATTCCTGAAATGAGCTCGTGTAACATTTCGTGTCTGTTATGTTTAATTGATGTGTCAAAAGTGTGTGTTAACTGTGTTAGAAATGCGTGACGTCCGTAAGTACGATATACAATACCCTTCTGAGGTTTGGGTACGGGAGCGAAATTCGGGACGAAGTTCATTTTAAGAGGGGAAGACTGTAATACCCCGTATTTTATATAATCGAGTAAACGGATATTATTATATATTAATTATTATGTATTTTATATTACTATTTATGTCGGGATAATAGTTGAGTCGAGTTAATTGTTTAGTTGTGTTGATATCGTAAGACCGAGTTTTCGTAAACTTGTTGGGACGGGTTTAACTGGACGATAGCTTACCCATTTACCAATCACGTTACACATGACCCATTTACCAGACCCATTTACCATCTAACCTAAATTTAACCTAATTCTACCCTAATCCCTCCCTCAACCCGCCTCCCTCCTTCCTTCAGTTCCAACTTCAACCCTCACGCTTAGAGAGAGAGAGAGAGAGTGGCCGTGGTTGCTGATGGCGCAACAGGGAAGATCTAGGGGAGGTTGTCGACGTTCATGGGTGGCCCTAGTGGCGGTTGTGGCCGCAGGAAAGGTAAGCATTCAACACCTTCTCTTCTGTTTTCCATTTCTGTCGAGATGTTAGTGGCTGTTTCGTGTCTTATAGAGGTAAGGCCGGTGGTTGGTGTAGGGGTAATGGTAATGGGTGGTCAGTGACGAGTGAAATGGTGGTGGTTATGGTGGTTTTGGGTGGTGGTAGTGGCCGTGAAAGGCGGCAGTGACAAGGGTAACCAACCGGGTTTTATACACGGGTTTTGGTGCAAGTTAGACGAGTAGTGTTGGGGTGGCACCACCGTGGACTCGGGGGAGGTCGAAATGGTGGTGCCAGGGTGTCTGGGTTCGTGGGATGACGGCGAGGAGGTAGGTGGTGGTTTGGCGGGGGGGGTGAGAGCTGCGGTGGTGGCGGTAGAGAACAAAGGGTGTTTGGTGAGGCACGGCGTTGAACCAGGCCAAAAGACGGCCGTGGTTTGACTCGCCGGCGGGAGTCGACCACCTTGGGGTCGGTGGTTGGTGGTGGGGATGAAGTGGGCAGCAGTCGGGCGGTTGTCGTGGTGGTGTAGGTGGCGAGTGAGGAGTGTGAGAGCGTGTGAGGGGACGGTGGTTGATGACGGGTTTTTCGAATTGTGTTTGAAACGGGTTTTCTTAGTTAATCGTTATAATTCGTTAAATGGGTCGTATGCTTGACTAATTAATTTAATTCCGAGTTATTTAATTATTTAAAGACGGGTTTAAGTCGGGTTGTTGAATTGTTTTATGTTTGATTCGGTTTTCTTAAATCGTTTAGTCCGTTTAATATTTTATTTATCATATTAGTTATTAAATGCAATTCCCGAGTCTTTTAAATAATTTATTTAATTTAAATTCCCGAGTCGGTTAAATAATTCAAGTCGGGTTTTGAGTCGGGATGGTTAAATGGAAAAGCTACTATATCGGGAAAGTCCATTTTAGGAAATTCTATTTTTTAGTAACTTCTATTTTGGGAAGTTGGGGCATATTCTAATCGGGTTATTTTAGTTATCAGCTGGGCATAAGCTTGGTGTCGGGATTGTATTTCGGGAAGCTTCTATTTTGGGAGATTTCTATATTTAGTAGTTAGTAATTATAAATATTATAATTGTTTTAGGTGACGGATTTGTGAAGGATCGATAATCAAATGCATTGCTTTGTTTTCTGGACTGCTTTAACTGCGTAATTGGATTTGCTGGCACTTTGAGGTAGGGAAATACACTTGTCCTATTATCATCTTTGATCGAATTGTGTGGACTTGATTTCTGGATGTTGACTTATGTTATGATTTATATATACGGAAAGTGATTGATCGAATTGATCGTATTGAGTATGATATCACAACATTCAAAGAGTCGGCATGATTTCATTCATTTGATATACATATTGTGTTGCATAATTATTGTTGAGCATTTCATATGCATTGGAGTTGGTGGATGGTGTGGTGGTGACGAGGTTGTGATACGATGTGATGTTGTGATAAGGCCCAGGCGGGTCTCTGCAGACTTGCCTGGTGTCCTCAACAATGAAAGCGCAGATCGACTTCGGTCGATATATATAGTCTACCGGGGATCGGTATGGTGGGCGCCCGGGATGTGTGTGATGAGTTGAGATGGAGATGGAGGTGAAGGAGGAGCATGCATATCATATTTTATTGTTTCATTGTTTTCCCTACTCAACCTCGTGGTTGACCCTGTGTATTCGTGAACACCGGTGATGAACCATAATGGGGAGCAGATTTGGATGGTACTAAAGATTAGCCGACTTGGGAGCTATGGGATGCGTGAGGACTTGGCCAATCTACCTAGAAGTCTAGACCACATAGAAGATTTTATCACTTAATTTATTTTCCGCTGCGAGTTGTATTCATCTTATATTAAGTCTAGTTGGATAATTTGTGATAAACATGTAATCGTTAAGTTTTAATTTAAAGTACTTTGGTATTGTTGTACTTTGTTATTCACTACCTCGGGAAACCGAGATGGTAACAGTCCGGTTTATTAGGGAATGTCTTGCTAAAGGCTCCTTCATAAACCGGGGTGTTACAAAGTGGTATCAGAGCGAACGATCCTCAGGCCTAAACCAATGAGCCCAATGAATATAGGATGTGTCTAATTAAAATGAACCCCGGGACAGGACTGTTAGGAGCACACTAAGGTAAGGTATGAGTTAGGGGCCCCCTCACACCGAACCAGCGGCCCTCTCAGTTTGACCCGGAAACCCCTGAGTGTATATGAGAGAAAGGGTAGAAGAGTTGCTTGAGGTTGAACATGAAATCCCTATATCATTGCCTAAGTGTTCACTGATTGATACATTGAGTATTGCATAAAAGAGTTGATGTATACCTTGAGATCCATATATTCTAACCATTCTACAGGACAACGCTACGGTAAGTATTTTGTATGAATGATGACGTGATCATATGATGTTGTGGAAATGAGAAATAAATTTTCGAGTTCAGGATAATAGTCAATGAAGTGTTGTGATAGTCGTGAGCATGAATATAATTGCGAGTCGATGATAGTTACATAGGTGGATGTTGAATGATGTGCTGATAGTATTATTATGCCTAGTAATATGCGGTTATGTGATCCCAAAGCCATGCTAGAATAGTCTTGTGACAGTAATTAGAAACACTTTTGAATTGCATGTTTATAGTCATAGCAAACATGATTTAGATGTACGGAGTAGATCGAGATGCGAAGGGATTCTACGGGATAGATGTTTACGAAAGTACAGCGTGATATTTAAGTTAGGATGGGTTAGTATCAGTAATATGGTTGTAAGAGTTTGGAACATAGAAAATGAACGACTTAGTGTTGAAACTTGTTTTGTTTGATTGTACTCTTTAATTGACCGTACTGCCATTTCTTTTCTATTTATTGCCTATGGATGAAAATTTCATGGGAGATAGCCGTGGGAATTAGTGTTCATTTGACGTTGGTTTCATGCTTATATGATATACGAATTAAGAGTAATAAATATTTTAGTGGGCTGTGGTCAGGAAGTTCCTGTGCAGTGATGTTTTGACCAATGATTTTGTAAAAATCCTCATTTAAATTGTATTAATAATTTTTGCATAATTCCAATTCCATCGATCAGAAGATTCGCATATGTTTTCAAATTGTTAAGCCACGAAAATTCTTGATGTCTCTATATTAAATGGCACGTTTTGCAAACTGACCCAAGTTTCGAACCGATTGCTGTCACATGTTCGTTTGGACCAACTGAGTTGTAAAATTCTTTAAAAATGAAATTTTTGTGCTTTAGACCTAATTCTTTTTTTTTCTCATGTGTTTTTAACTCCCCGTGTTTTATAAAAATAATATGAATCAAGTTTTAATCGAACGGTTGTCTATTCGTAATCTTTGAAAGTTACAACGTGAAACATGACTTGTAAAACGTGTGTTCTAAGTTGAGCTTCATACAGTTGTTTGATTAATTCATGAGCCTTAGTAATGTGAATTTATAATGCTTTATATGACGATAGTAGCACGCATGTTCAGTAGTTATGTATCTTAACAAGTAATAAAATTAAAACGTAGTTTATAACATTGTTGGCATGATAGCGTGAGTAAAAAAAAAAAAAAAAAAAAATTTATAGCTTAAATTGATTCTTAATCAAGGGTGAAATATTTTATACGAGTCCAGTTGTTGCATATTTTATGTATGTTTGGCATGTTGTAATATCTCTAGTATGTTCATCATATTTGCATGGTGGTCGGATATATATAAATATAAAACTATGTTGTCCTATCTTGGTAAGAGTGATGACGTTAAAAGTTAATTTGATTGTTCTAATATACTCGCATGAATAATTATAATAATTATGTCTTAATGTTTACACATGGATGATAGTAATGAGTATGTCTAAATGTTCACACATGTAGGATGCATCTAAGTTCTAATGTCTTTCATATGAGTTGTGTGCCAATAGTTATATTTATTACCTTCGCCACATTAAATTATTTCACTTGGACCTAAAACTATAACATGATAATAAACAATGTTATTATTCCTTATTGAATAGGTCCGTTATTATATTGTCATAAAATGCTAAAGTGATTCTTGCAATTGGATGGGTGTGATATAAAGGGAACTGTTTGATATAACATGACAATTGGCATATCTATATTCTCGAGTCGTTACTATCAATTATCTTATAATAAAGATTGTTTATGATAACAATGTTGACAATTATAATGGGATAACCCTTTGATGATTCACATGATATGCATTGGTTCAAATGATAGTCATTATAGTTACATTTAATTGAGCCTACGAGTTGCCTAATTATTCAATCATGCAAATCAGAGAAGTTGTTCAAGTTGCTAATCTTTTATCATAGCTAGTGTTCTACAAAGTATATGATGGCAAGTGTATATGTTTAAACTATTTATACAATATCTCTTGTTTTGCTGAAAATGAGTATACTAAGTTGCTAGACACAATTGATGATACGATTCTTTGAAATGTGAAACATATGTGGGATATGAAAGTGATGTTGTTGTTGTCATAGATCATATGTAGTTACTTTTATTGGGGAATATGTTTCCAGAAATGATATCGTGCAAACAATTTTTATAATTTAAAATATGAATTATAAGTATGTTGTTGATTGCTTAAATTCATCGACCTAATTCGTGACCTAAACCAACGAGTGAGTAAATGGTTGTATGGACATGTCAATAAGATCCTGTGATTGTGATAGATAGTAATAGTAGATCTATTTCTGTGATATGTTTACAAATGTGAGAAGTCCTTAAATTGTTTTGTTGATTTTGCTCTTGCTCGTTCATAGTCTATAATTGCTCATCAAATTTGTTTAGTTGTGAAACCGTGTAAACCATGATTCGTTTCTTGTTGTTCTTTTAGTCTGATGTTGTGTTTTTAAGTTACGCATGAGCTAGTAATAGATGTTACTTGTTGACAATCAGTTAATTCCTTAATAAAACCTTGTTTCGACCTTAATGTTGATGCGCAATCTTTTATCATATGTTCTTTCCTGTCACATGTGTTTATTAATGATTTTGTTGCATAGGTATATGAAAATTTAAAAGAGGTTACGAGGACGTAACCATGTTTCTAGTTGGGAAGGATTGTAAAATCTTAATGTTTATGTTGCACTTGTTTGTAGATTGTGTGTAATACCCCGTATTTTTATATAATAAATTAAATGGATTTTATATAATAAATTAAATGGATATCATATAATATTATTTATTATACATTTTATCATATTATATTACTAATTAAGTCGGGTAAATTGTTGAGTCGATAATTATGTTAAGTTACTTTATTTAACTCGCGTCGTATCGAGCTAAGTTAATTGAGTCGGTTTTATATATAATTCGAAATGTGAGCTGTCACATGTGAGCTGGCCCAATAACTGTCCAGCCCAATTAAACCCTAAGCCCATTTAGCCAATTACCCTAACCCTAAACCTAATTAACCTAAACACTACCCTAATCCTTCCCTCAACCCGCCTCCCTCACGCCTCCCTCCTTTTTCAGATCCAATCTCAAGCCTCACGCAAAACGAGAGAGAGAGAGAGAGCGTGAGTGTTGACCGTGCATCAAGGAAGGGCTAGTGGTGGTCGTCGACGTTCTTAGGTGGCTGTGGTGGCCGTGGTGGTGGCAGAAAAATGGTAAGAGCAATTCCTTCCTCTGTTTTTATATGAATGTCGTGGGTTGTTGGTTGTAGTGTCGTGTCTTAGGGAGGGGATATGAGTGGTTGATGTCGGGGTAAGGGTAATGGGTGGTAAGGGACGAGTGGAGTGGTGGTGGTTAGGGTGGTTTTGAGCGGTGATAATGACAAGAAAAGGCGGCAATGACAGGGGGTGGTAGAAACGGGTTTAAGATGCGTTTCAAAGTAGTTTTAGATGGGTAAGTTTGGGTGGTGCCAACGTCGACTAGGGGGAGGTCGACAAGGTGGTCTTGTGGTGTATGTGGGCGTGGGTTGGCGGCGAACAAAATGACGGTGATAGAATAGTGTTTTGGGGAAAGTTGCGGTGGTGGCAGGTTGGGAACGAGAGGTGTTTGGGAAGGCGCGGCTGTGAACCAGGCCAAAAGACGGCCGTGGTTCACCTCGCCGGCGAGGGTCGACCCTAGTGGGGGTGTTTCTTTGGTGGCTGGGTCGAGTGGGTGTTGGGTCAGGTGGTTGTCGCGGTGGTGAGGTGGCCTGTGGTGGTGTGTGTGCGTGTGTGAAGGGGACGTGTTTATATCGAGTTGTTTTTGTTTTCGAAGCGGGTTTTTCATATTTAAATCGTTACAATTTGTAATGAATCGTATTCTTACTTAATTAATTTAATCCCGAGTCATCTAATAATTTATTTAATTAATTCCCGAGTGTATTAAAATATTTAAAGACGGGTTTGAGTCGGGTGTTGAGTTATTCAAATAATCGATTGGGGTTTTTATTAAAATCGCATATGACGTTTAATCCTTTAATTATCATTTGATTTAGTTCCGAGTTAATTAAAATAAAATAATAATTAATTAAGTAGAAGCGGGATTTTGAGACGGATTTGTTAAAATGAAAAGGCTACTATATCGGGAAAGTTTCCATTCTAAGAAATTCTACTTTAGTAACTTTCTATTTTGGGAAGTTGGGTCAAATGACTAATCGGGTTATTTTAGTTACCAGTTGGGCATAAGTTGGTGTCGGGAATGTATTTCGGGAAAGCTTCTATTTTGGGAAATTACTATATTTAGTAGTTAGTAATTATAATTATTATAATTGTTTTAGGTGACGAATTCGTGAAGGATCGATAATCAAATTCATTGCTTTACCTTCCTGGACTCGCTTAATCGCTTAATTGGATTTCTTTGGCACTTTGAGGTAGGGAAATACACTTGTCCTATTATCGTCGTTGTTGGATTGTGTTGACTTGACCCCTGGTTGTTGATTTACGTGATCATTTATATTCGGAAAGGTGATTGGCTGATTTGATTGTATTGAGTATGATATCACAACATTCGGTAGCTGGCATGATTTCATTCATTATTATACATATTGTGTTGCATTATTACTGTTGAGCATTTCATATGCATTGGAGTTGGAGGATGGTGCAGGAGTGACGATATTGAGATACGGTGTGATGTTGTGATAAGGCCCAGGCGGGTTCTGCAGGACTTGCCCTGGTGTCCTCAGCTGTTGAGCTGGCAGATCGACTTCGGTCGATATATATAGTCTACCGGGGATCGGTATGGCTGGGCGTTCCGGGTTATGAGATGTGTGTGATGAGTTGAGATGGAGATGGAGGTGACGGAGTATCATGCATATCATATTTATTGTTCCATTGTTTTCCCTACTCAACCTCGTGGTTGACCCTGTGTATTCGTGAACACCTGTGATGAACCATAATGGGGAGCAGATTTGTGGTACTAAAGATTAGCTGACTTGGGAGCTATGGGATGCGTGAGGACTTGGCCAATCTACCTAGAAGTTTAGACCACATAGAAGATTTTATCACTTAATTTATTTTCCACTGCGGGTTGTATTTATCTTATATTAGGTATTAGTTGGATAAGTTGTAATAAACACGTAATCGTTAAGTTTTAAGTTAAAGTACTATGGTATTGTTGTACTTTGTTATTCACTCCCTCGGGAAACCGAGATGGTGACAGTCCGGTTTATTGGGGAATGTCTTGCTAAAGGCTCCTTCATAAACCGGGGTGTTACAAAGTGGTATCAGAGCGAACGATCCTCAGGCCTGAACCAATGAACCCAATGAACGTAGGATGTGTCTAAATAAAATGAACCCCTGGGAATAAACTGTTAGGAGCTCACAGTGCGGTTAAGAAGGCGCCCTTAATACGTGCTCTTTTGCCCTCTCGATTTTGAACGGGTAACCCGAGAGAAATTGAGTGAATGGGTAGTTAGAAGGAAAACCTTGAATATAATCGAGTGGATGTACACCTTGAGACCCATATGTTCTAACCATTCTACAGGACAATGTTACGGTAAGTATTTTGTATGAATGATGATGTGATCATATGATGTTGTGGAAATGAGAAATAAATCTTCGTGTTCAGATTGATAATCAATGAAGTGTTGGAATGTGGTAATCGTGAGTGTGAAAATAATTACGAATTATGATATTTACCTAGGTGGATGTTGAATGATGTGCTGATAGTACTATTATGTCTAGTGATATGCGGTTATGTGATCCCAAAGCCATGCTAGTATAGTCTTGTGATAGTAATAAGAAAAACTATTGAATTGCATGTTTCTAGTCATAGCAATCGTGATTAGATTTAAGGAGTAGATCGAGATGCAACGGGATTCTATGGGGTAGATGTTACGAAGGTATACAGTGTGAGATTTAAGTTAGGATGAGTTAGTATAGATAGTGTGGTTGTAAGAGCTTGGAACATAGTAGATGAATGACCTAGTGCTGAAACACGTTTGTTTGATTTTACTCCCTAAGTGATCCTGCTGTCATTTCTTTTCTGTTAATCCCCTATGGATGAAAATTTTGTGAGAGATAGCCTCGTGAGTCAGTGTCCATTTGGCGTTGGTTTCATGCTTATATGATATACGGATTAGGAGTAATAAATATTTTAGTGGGCGGTGGTCAGGAAGTTCTGTGCGGTGATGTTTTGACCAATGATTTTGTAAAAATCCTCATTTAAATTGTATTGCTAATTTTTGCATAATTCCAACTCCATCGATCAGAAGATTCGCATATGTTTTCAAATTGTTAAGCCACGAAAATTCTTGATGTTCTATATTAAATGGTACGTTTTGCAAACTGACCCAAGTTTCGAACCAATTGCCGTCACATACTTATTTGGAACAACTGAGTTGTAAAATGCTTTAAAAATGAAATTCTTGTGCTTTAGACATAATTCTTTTCCCCTGTGTTTTTAACTCTCGGTATGTTATAAAAAGTAATCTAACTCAAGTATTCGTTGGACAGTTATTTATTTGTGATTTTCGAAAGTTACAACGTGAATCATGACTTGTAAAATGTGCGTACTATGTGAGTTTCATATAATTGTTTGGTTATTTCCTGAGCCTTATTAATGTGATATTATAATGTTTTATATGATGATAGTAGCATGCATGTTCAGTAGTTATGTATCTTAACAAAGCGATAAAAAAATTAAAGTCTAGTTGATAACATTGTTGGCATGATAGCGTGAGTAAA
Source organism: Silene latifolia (assembly GCF_048544455.1). Taxonomy (NCBI): domain Eukaryota; kingdom Viridiplantae; phylum Streptophyta; class Magnoliopsida; order Caryophyllales; family Caryophyllaceae; genus Silene; species Silene latifolia. Next base: position 5,968,700 of record NC_133535.1, on the reverse strand, counting down.
AAAATTGGATAGCTTAAATTGATTCTTAATCAAGGGTGAAATATGTTATACGAGTCCAGTTGTTGCATATTTTATGTATGTTTGGCATGTTGTAATATCTCTAGTATGTTCATCATATGTGCATGGTGGTCGGATATATATAAATATAAAACTATGTTCTCATATCTTGGTAAAGTTGATGGCGTTAAAAGTTAATTTGATTGTTCTAATATACTCGCATGAATAATTATAATAGTTATGTCTAAATGTTTACACATGGATGATAGTAATGAGTATGTCCAAATGTTCACACATGTAGGATGCATCTAAGTTCTAATGTCTTTCATATGAGTTGTGTGCCAATAGTTATATTTATTACTTTCATCACATTAAACTATTTCGATTGGACCTAAAACTATAACATGATAATACACAATGTTGTTATTCCTTATTGAATATGTTCGTTATTATATTGTCATAAAATGCTAAAGTGATTCTTGCAATTGTATGGGTGTGATATAAAGGAAACTGTTTGATATAACATGACAATTGGCATATCTATATTCTCGAGTCGTTACTATCAATTATATTATAATAAAAATCGTCATGATAACTATGTTGGCAATTATAATGGGATAACTCTTTTGATGATTCACATGATATGCATTGGTTTAAATGATAGTCATTATAGTTACATTTAATTGAGCCTACGAGTTGCCTAATTATTCAACCATGCAAATCAGAGAAGTTGTTCAAGTTGCTAATCTTTTATCATAGCTAGTGTTCTACAAAGTATATGATGGCAAATGTATAGGTTTAAACTATTTATACAATATCTCTTGTTTTGCTGAGAATGAATTATACTAAGTTGCTGGACACAATTGAATGATATGGTTGCTAAAATGTGAAACATAGGGTGATATGGAAGTAATGTTGTCGTTGTCATAGATCATATGTAGTTACTTTTATTGGGAAGCATGTTTTCAAAATTGATATCGTGCAAACAATTTTTTTATAATTTAAAGTATGAATTATGGGTATGTTGTTAGATTGCTTAAGTTCATCGACCTAATTCGTGACCTAAACCAGTGAGTGAGTAAAGGGTTGAATGGACGTGTCAATAAGGTCCTGTGATTGTGATAGATAGTAGTGGTAGATCTATTTCTGTGATATGTTTACAAAAGTGAGAAGTTCTTAAATTGTTTTGTTGATTTTGCTCTCGCTTGTTCATAGTCTATAATTGATCATCAAATTTGTTTAGTTGTGAAACCGTGTAAACCTTGGTTCTTTTCTTGTTATTCTTTAGTTTGTTGTTGTGTTTTAAGTTAGGCATAAGCTAGTAATAAAAGTTACTTGTTGACAACAGATTAATTCCATAATAGAACCTTGTTTCGACCTTAACGTTAATGCGTGATAACTGTTATCATATGTTCTTCCTGTCACATGTGGTTGATAATGATTTTGTTGCATATGTATATGAAAAAATTGAAAAGAGGTTACGAGGACGTAACCATGTTTCTAGTCGGGTAGGATTGTAAAATCTTAATGCTTAAATTGCACTTGTTTGTAGATTATAGTTGACCAAGTAGGTGTTTCGTTGTGGGGTACCTATGCAAATGGGTTCTATAGGTGTTGTTTCTACTTCTGTTAGTTGGTTGATGTGTAAAAGGAGAGTATAGTTAAACTACTGGTATTGAGTTATGAGTTGTGGGGCCTTTGTGCCGAGTTACGTTTGCGGTCCAGCGCGACCATGGTTATCGAGTTAATTGAGTTGAGATCGGAATTGAGATGGAAAGATGACAGTGTCTCAGATGATTATATAGTTGATATATATTCGTGTTCTCAGGTAGTTGTTAGTTATAGTTAGTTGGCTAAGTAATGATGAGTTAAACTTCGGGACGAAGTTTATTTTTAGGAGGGCAGAATGTAACATTCCGTGTTTGTCATGTTTAATTAATGTGTCAAAAGTGTGTGTTAACCGTGTTAGAAATGCGTGACGTCTGTAAGTACGATATACAATACCCTTTTTAGGTTTGGGTACGGGGAGCGAACTTGGGACGAAGTTCATTTTAAGGGGGAAGACTGTAATACCCCGTATTTTTATATAATAAATTAAATGGATTTTATATAATAAATTAAATGGATATCATATAATATTATTTATTATACATTTTATCATATTATATTACTAATTAAGTCGGGTAAATTGTTGAGTCGATAATTATGTTAAGTTACTTTATTTAACTCGCGTCGTATCGAGCTAAGTTAATTGAGTCGGTTTTATATATAATTCGAAATGTGAGCTGTCACATGTGAGCTGGCCCAATAACTGTCCAGCCCAATTAAACCCTAAGCCCATTTAGCCAATTACCCTAACCCTAAACCTAATTAACCTAAACACTACCCTAATCCTTCCCTCAACCCGCCTCCCTCACGCCTCCCTCCTTTTTCAGATCCAATCTCAAGCCTCACGCAAAACGAGAGAGAGAGAGAGAGAGCGTGAGTGTTGACCGTGCATCAAGGAAGGGCTAGTGGTGGTCGTCGACGTTCTTAGGTGGCTGTGGTGGCCGTGGTGGTGGCAGAAAAATGGTAAGAGCAATTCCTTCCTCTGTTTTTATATGAATGTCGTGGGTTGTTGGTTGTAGTGTCGTGTCTTAGGGAGGGGATATGAGTGGTTGATGTCGGGGTAAGGGTAATGGGTGGTAAGGGACGAGTGGAGTGGTGGTGGTTAGGGTGGTTTTGAGCGGTGATAATGACAAGAAAAGGCGGCGGCAATGACAGGGGGTGGTAGAAACGGGTTTAAGATGCGTTTCAAAGTAGTTTTAGATGGGTAAGTTTGGGTGGTGCCAACGTCGACTAGGGGGAGGTCGACAAGGTGGTGCTGTGGTGTATGTGGGCGTGGGTTGGCGGCGAACAAAATGACGGTGATAGAATAGTGTTTTGGGGAAAGTTGCGGTGGTGGCAGGTTGGGAACGAGAGGTGTTTGGGAAGGCGCGGCGTGGAACAGGCCAAAAGACGGCCGTGGTTCACCTCGCCGGCGAGGGTCGACCCTAGTGGGGGTGTTTTGGTGGCTGGGTCGAGTGGGTGTTGGGTCGGTGGTTGTCGCGGTGGTGAGGTGGCTGTGGTGGTGGTGTGTGTGCGTGTGTGAAGGGGACGTGTTTATATCGAGTTGTTTTTGTTTTCGAAGCGGGTTTTTCATATTTAAATCGTTACAATTTGTAATGAATCGTATTCTTACTTAATTAATTTAATCCCGAGTCATCTAATAATTTATTTAATTAATTCCCGAGTGTATTAAAATATTTAAAGACGGGTTTGAGTCGGGTGTTGAGTTATTCAAATAATCGATTGGGGTTTTTATTAAAATCGCATATGACGTTTAATCCTTTAATTATCATTTGATTTAGTTCCGAGTTAATTAAAATAAAATAATAATTAATTAAGTAGAAGCGGGATTTTGAGACGGATTTGTTAAAATGAAAAGGCTACTATATCGGGAAAGTTTCCATTCTAAGAAATTCTACTTTAGTAACTTTCTATTTTGGGAAGTTGGGTCAAATGACTAATCGGGTTATTTTAGTTACCAGTTGGGCATAAGTTGGTGTCGGGAATGTATTTCGGGAAAGCTTCTATTTTGGGAAATTACTATATTTAGTAGTTAGTAATTATAATTATTATAATTGTTTTAGGTGACGAATTCGTGAAGGATCGATAATCAAATTCATTGCTTTACCTTCCGGATCGCTTAATCGCTTAATTGGATTTTTGGCACTTTGAGGTAGGGAAATACACTTGTCCTATTATCGTCGTTGTTGGATTGTGTTGACTTGACCCCTGGTTGTTGATTTACGTGATCATTTATATTCGGAAAGGTGATTGGTCGATTTGATTGTATTGAGTATGATATCACAACATTCGGTAGTCGGCATGATTTCATTCATTATTATACATATTGTGTTGCATTATTACTGTTGAGCATTTCATATGCATTGGAGTTGGAGGATGGTGCAGGAGTGACGATATTGAGATACGGTGTGATGTTGTGATAAGGCCCAGGCGGGTTCTGCAGGACTTGCCCTGGTGTCCTCAGCTGTTGAGCTGGCAGATCGACTTCGGTCGATATATATAGTCTACCGGGGATCGGTATGGCTGGGCGTTCCGGGTTATGAGATGTGTGTGATGAGTTGAGATGGAGATGGAGGTGACGGAGTATCATGCATATCATATTTATTGTTCCATTGTTTTCCCTACTCAACCTCGTGGTTGACCCTGTGTATTCGTGAACACCTGTGATGAACCATAATGGGGAGCAGATTTGACAGGTACTAAAGATTAGCTGACTTGGGAGCTATGGGATGCGTGAGGACTTGGCCAATCTACCTAGAAGTTTAGACCACATAGAAGATTTTATCACTTAATTTATTTTCCACTGCGGGTTGTATTTATCTTATATTAGGTATTAGTTGGATAAGTTGTAATAAACACGTAATCGTTAAGTTTTAAGTTAAAGTACTATGGTATTGTTGTACTTTGTTATTCACTCCCTCGGGAAACCGAGATGGTGACGATCCGGTTTATTGGGGAATGTCTTGCTAAAGGCTCCTTCATAAACCGGGGTGTTACAAAGTGGTATCGGAGCGAACGATCCTCGTGCCTGAACCAATGAACCCAATGAACGTAGGATGTGTCTAAATAAAATGAACCCCTGGGAATAAACTGTTAGGAGCTCACAGTGCGGTTAAGAAGGCGCCCTTAATACGTGCTCTTTTGCCCTCTCAGTTTTGAACCAGGTAACCCGAGAGAAATTGAGTGAATGGGTAGTTAGAAGGAAAACCTTGAATATAATCGAGTGGATGTACACCTTGAGACCCATATGTTCTAACCATTCTACAGACAATGTTACGGTAAGTATTTTGTATGAATGATGATGTGATCATATGATGTTGTGGAAATGAGAAATAAATCTTCGTGTTCGGATTGATAATCAATGAAGTGTTGGAATGTGGTAATCGTGAGTGTGAAAATAATTACGAATTATGATATTTACCTAGGTGGATGTTGAATGATGTGCTGATAGTACTATTATGTCTAGTGATATGCGGTTATGTGATCCCAAAGCCATGCTAGTATAGTCTTGTGATAGTAATAAGAAAAACTATTGAATTGCATGTTTCTAGTCATAGCAATCGTGATTAGATTTAAGGAGTAGATCGAGATGCAACGGGATTCTATGGGGTAGATGTTACGAAGGTATACAGTGTGAGATTTAAGTTAGGATGAGTTAGTATAGATAGTGTGGTTGTAAGAGCTTGGAACATAGTAGATGAATGACCTAGTGCTGAAACACGTTTGTTTGATTTTACTCCCTAAGTGATCCTGCTGTCATTTCTTTTCTGTTAATCCCCTATGGATGAAAATTTTGTGAGAGATAGCCTCGTGAGTCAGTGTCCATTTGGCGTTGGTTTCATGCTTATATGATATACGGATTAGGAGTAATAAATATTTTAGTGGGCGGTGGTCAGGAAGTTCTGTGCAAAGTGATGTTTTGACCAATGATTTTGTAAAAATCCTCATTTAAATTGTATTGCTAATTTTTGCATAATTCCAACTCCATCGATCAGAAGATTCGCATATGTTTTCAAATTGTTAAGCCACGAAAATTCTTGATGTTCTATATTAAATGGTACGTTTTGCAACCGACCCAAGTTTGAACCAATTGCCGTCACATACTTATTTGGAACAACCGAGTTGTAAAATGCTTTAAAAATGAAATTCTTGTGCTTTAGACATAATTCTTTTCCCCTGTGTTTTTAACTCTCGGTATGTTATAAAAAGTAATCTAACTCAAGTATTCGTTGGACGGTTATTTATTTGTGATTTTCGAAAGTTACAACGTGAATCATGACTTGTAAAATGTGCGTACTATGTGAGTTTCATATAATTGTTTGGTTATTTCCTGAGCCTTATTAATGTGATATTATAATGTTTTATATGATGATAGTAGCATGCATGTTCAGTAGTTATGTATCTTAACAGGCGATAAAAAAAATTAAAGTCTAGTTGATAACATTGTTGGCATGATAGCGTGAGTAAAAAAATTGGATAGCTTAAATTGATTCTTAATCAAGGGTGAAATATGTTATACGAGTCCAGTTGTTGCATATTTTATGTATGTTTGGCATGTTGTAATATCTCTAGTATGTTCATCATATGTGCATGGTGGTCGGATATATATAAATATAAAACTATGTTCTCATATCTTGGTAAAGTTGATGGCGTTAAAAGTTAATTTGATTGTTCTAATATACTCGCATGAATAATTATAATAGTTATGTCTAAATGTTTACACATGGATGATAGTAATGAGTATGTCCAAATGTTCACACATGTAGGATGCATCTAAGTTCTAATGTCTTTCATATGAGTTGTGTGCCAATAGTTATATTTATTACTTTCATCACATTAAACTATTTCAGTTGGACCTAAAACTATAACATGATAATACACAATGTTGTTATTCCTTATTGAATATGTTCGTTATTATATTGTCATAAAATGCTAAAGTGATTCTTGCAATTGTATGGGTGTGATATAAAGGAAACTGTTTGATATAACATGACAATTGGCATATCTATATTCTCGAGTCGTTACTATCAATTATATTATAATAAAAATCGTCATGATAACTATGTTGGCAATTATAATGGGATAACTCTTTTGATGATTCACATGATATGCATTGGTTTAAATGATAGTCATTATAGTTACATTTAATTGAGCCTACGAGTTGCCTAATTATTCAACCATGCAAATCAGAGAAGTTGTTCAAGTTGCTAATCTTTTATCATAGCTAGTGTTCTACAAAGTATATGATGGCAAATGTATAGGTTTAAACTATTTATACAATATCTCTTTTTTTTTTCGAGAATGAATTATACTAAGTTCTTTGGACACAATTGAATGATATGGTTGCTAAAATGTGAAACATAGGGTGATATGGAAGTAATGTTGTCGTTGTCATAGATCATATGTAGTTACTTTTATTGGGAAGCATGTTTTCAAAATTGATATCGTGCAAACAATTTTTTTATAATTTAAAGTATGAATTATGGGTATGTTGTTAGATTGCTTAAGTTCATCGACCTAATTCGTGACCTAAACCAGTGAGTGAGTAAAGGGTTGAATGGACGTGTCAATAAGGTCCTGTGATTGTGATAGATAGTAGTGGTAGATCTATTTCTGTGATATGTTTACAAAAGTGAGAAGTTCTTAAATTGTTTTGTTGATTTTGCTCTCGCTTGTTCATAGTCTATAATTGATCATCAAATTTGTTTAGTTGTGAAACCGTGTAAACCTTGGTTCTTTTCTTGTTATTCTTTAGTTTGTTGTTGTGTTTTAAGTTAGGCATAAGCTAGTAATAAAAGTTACTTGTTGACAACAGATTAATTCCATAATAGAACCTTGTTTCGACCTTAACGTTAATGCGCAATCTGTTATCATATGTTCTTCCTGTCACATGTGGTTGATAATGATTTTGTTGCATATGTATATGAAAAAATTGAAAAGAGGTTACGAGGACGTAACCATGTTTCTAGTCGGGTAGGATTGTAAAATCTTAATGCTTAAATTGCACTTGTTTGTAGATTATAGTTGACCAAGTAGGTGTTTCGTTGTGGGGTACCTATGCAAATGGGTTCTATAGGTGTTGTTTCTACTTCTGTTAGTTGGTTGATGTGTAAAAGGAGAGTATAGTTAAACTACTGGTATTGAGTTATGAGTTGTGGGGCCTTTGTGCCGAGTTACGTTTGCGGTCCAGCGCGACCATGGTTATCGAGTTAATTGAGTTGAGATCGGAATTGAGATGGAAAGATGACAGTGTCTCAGATGATTATATAGTTGATATATATTCGTGTTCTCAGGTAGTTGTTAGTTATAGTTAGTTGGCTAAGTAATGATGAGTTAAACTTCGGGACGAAGTTTATTTTTAGGAGGGCAGAATGTAACATTCCGTGTTTGTCATGTTTAATTAATGTGTCAAAAGTGTGTGTTAACCGTGTTAGAAATGCGTGACGTCTGTAAGTACGATATACAATACCCTTTTTAGGTTTGGGTACGGGAGCGAACTTCGGGACGAAGTTCATTTTAAGGGGGGAAGACGTATACCCGTATTTTTATATAATAAATTAAATGGATTTTATATAATAAATTAAATGGATATCATATAATATTATTTATTATACATTTTATCATATTATATTACTAATTAAGTCGGGTAAATTGTTGAGTCGATAATTATGTTAAGTTACTTTATTTAACTCGCGTCGTATCGAGCTAAGTTAATTGAGTCGGTTTTATATATAATTCGAAATGTGAGCTGTCACATGTGAGCTGGCCCAATAACTGTCCAGCCCAATTAAACCCTAAGCCCATTTAGCCAATTACCCTAACCCTAAACCTAATTAACCTAAACACTACCCTAATCCTTCCCTCAACCCGCCTCCCTCACGCCTCCCTCCTTTTTCAGATCCAATCTCAAGCCTCACGCAAAACGAGAGAGAGAGAGAGAGCGTGAGTGTTGACCGTGCATCAAGGAAGGGCTAGTGGTGGTCGTCGACGTTCTTAGGTGGTTGTGGTGGCCGTGGTGGTGGCAGAAAAATGGTAAGAGCAATTCCTTCCTCTGTTTTTATATGAATGTCGTGGGTTGTTGGTTGTAGTGTCGTGTCTTAGGGAGGGGATATGAGTGGTTGATGTCGGGGTAAGGGTAATGGGTGGTAAGGGACGAGTGGAGTGGTGGTGGTTAGGGTGGTTTTGAGCGGTGATAATGACAAAGAAAAGGCGGCGGCGACAGGGGTGGTAGAAACGGGTTTAAGATGCGTTTCAAAGTAGTTTTAGATGGGTAAGTTTGGGTGGTGCCAACGTCGACTAGGGGGAGGTCGACAAGGTGGTGCTGTGGTGTATGTGGGCGTGGGTTGGCGGCGAACAAAATGACGGTGATAGAATAGTGTTTTGGGGAAAGTTGCGGTGGTGGCAGGTTGGGAACGAGAGGTGTTTGGGAAGGCGCGGCTGTGAACCAGGCCAAAAGACGGCCGTGGTTCACCTCGCCGGCGAGGGTCGACCCCAGTGGGGGTGTTTGCTGGTGGCTGGGTCAGAGTGGGTGTTGGGTCAGGTGGTTGTCGCGGTGGTGAGGTGGCCTGTGGTGGTGTGTGTGCGTGTGTGAAGGGGACGTGTTTATATCGAGTTGTTTTTGTTTTCGAAGCGGGTTTTTCATATTTAAATCGTTACAATTTGTAATGAATCGTATTCTTACTTAATTAATTTAATCCCGAGTCATCTAATAATTTATTTAATTAATTCCCGAGTGTATTAAAATATTTAAAGACGGGTTTGAGTCGGGTGTTGAGTTATTCAAATAATCGATTGGGGTTTTTATTAAAATCGCATATGACGTTTAATCCTTTAATTATCATTTGATTTAGTTCCGAGTTAATTAAAATAAAATAATAATTAATTAAGTAGAAGCGGGATTTTGAGACGGATTTGTTAAAATGAAAAGGCTACTATATCGGGAAAGTTTCCATTCTAAGAAATTCTACTTTAGTAACTTTCTATTTTGGGAAGTTGGGTCAAATGACTAATCGGGTTATTTTAGTTACCAGTTGGGCATAAGTTGGTGTCGGGAATGTATTTCGGGAAAGCTTCTATTTTGGGAAATTACTATATTTAGTAGTTAGTAATTATAATTATTATAATTGTTTTAGGTGATTTAATTCGTGAAGGATCGATAATCAAATTCATTGCTTTACCTTCTGGACTGCTTAACTGCTTAATTGGATTTGCTGGCACTTTGAGGTAGGGAAATACACTTGTCCTATTATCGTCGTTGTTGGATTGTGTTGACTTGACCCCTGGTTGTTGATTTACGTGATCATTTATATTCGGAAAGGTGATTGGCTGATTTGATTGTATTGAGTATGATATCACAACATTCGGTAGCTGGCATGATTTCATTCATTATTATACATATTGTGTTGCATTATTACTGTTGAGCATTTCATATGCATTGGAGTTGGAGGATGGTGCAGGAGTGACGATATTGAGATACGGTGTGATGTTGTGATAAGGCCCAGCGGGTTCTCGCAGACTTGCCCTGGTGTCCTCACTGTTGAGTGGCAGATCGACTTGGTCGATATATATAGTCTACCGGGATCGGTATGGTGGGCGTTCGGGTTATGAGATGTGTGTGATGAGTTGAGATGGAGATGGAGGTGACGGAGTATCATGCATATCATATTTATTGTTCCATTGTTTTCCCTACTCAACCTCGTGGTTGACCCTGTGTATTCGTGAACACCGGTGATGAACCATAATGGGGAGCAGATTTGTGGTACTAAAGATTAGCCGACTTGGGAGCTATGGGATGCGTGAGGACTTGGCCAATCTACCTAGAAGTTTAGACCACATAGAAGATTTTATCACTTAATTTATTTTCCACTGCGGGTTGTATTTATCTTATATTAGGTATTAGTTGGATAAGTTGTAATAAACACGTAATCGTTAAGTTTTAAGATAAAGTACTATGGTATTGTTGTACTTTGTTATTCACTCCCTCGGGAAACCGAGATGGTGACAGTCCGGTTTATTGGGGAATGTCTTGCTAAAGGCTCCTTCATAAACCGGGGTGTTACATTGTGGTTTTGACCAAGTTGATGTTTCGTTGTGGGGTACCTATGCAAATGAGTTCTATATGTTTTGTTCCTATTTCTGTTAGTCGGTTGATGTGTAAAAGGAGAGTGTAGTTAACTATTGATATTGAGATCGAGATTGGCCACTAGTATTGAGTTGTGGGGCCTTTGTGCCGACTTACGTTTACGGTCCAGAGTGACCATGGTTATTGAGTTACTTGAGTTCGAGATCGGAATTTAGATGGAAGATGACGGTGTTCTCAGATGATTATTTAGTGGTTATACATTTGTTTTCTCAGTTAGTTATTAGTTATAGTTAGTTGGGTTAAGTGAAGGTGAGTTAAACTTCGGGACGAAGTTTATTTTTAGGAGGGCAGAATGTAACATTTCGTGTCTGTTATGTTTAATTGATGTGTCAAAAGTGTGTGTTAACTGTGTTAGAAATGCGTGACGTCCGTAAGTACGATATACAATACCCTTCTGAGGTTTGGGTACGGGAGCGAACTTCGGGACGAAGTTCATTTTAAGAGGGGAAGACTGTAATACCCCGTATTTTATATAATCGAGTAAACGGATATTATTATATATTAATTATTATGTATTTTATATTACTATTTATGTCGGGATAATAGTTGAGTCGAGTTAATTGTTTAGTCGTGTTGATATCGTAAGACCGAGTTTTCGTAAACTTGTTGGGACGGGTTTAACTGGACGATAGCTTACCCATTTACCAATCACGTTACACATGACCCATTTACCAGACCCATTTACCATCTAACCTAAATTTAACCTAATTCTACCCTAATCCCTCCCTCAACCTGCCTCCCTCCTTCCTTCAGTTCCAACTTCAACCCTCACGCTTAGAGAGAGAGAGAGAGTGGCCGTGGTTGCTGATGGCGCAACAGGGAAGATCTAGGGGAGGTTGTCGACGTTCATGGGTGGCCCTAGTGGCGGTTGTGGCCGCAGGAAAGGTAAGCATTCAACACCTTCTCTTCTGTTTTCCATTTCGGTCGAGATGTTAGTGGCTGTTTCGTGTCTTATAGAGGTAAGGCCGGTGGTTGGTGTCGGGGTAATGGTAATGGGTGGTCAGTGACGAGTGAAATGGTGGTGGTTATGGTGGTTTTGGGTGGTGGTAGTGGCCGTGAAAGGCGGCAGTGACAAGGGTAACCAACCGGGTTTTTATACACGGGTTTCAGGCAAGTTAGACGAGTAGTGTTGGGGTGGCACCACCGTGGACTCGGGGGAGGTCGAAATGGTGGTGCCAGGGTGTCTGGGTTCGTGGGATGACGGCGAGGAGGTAGGTGGTGGTTTGGCAGGGGATGGGTGAGAGCTGCGGTGGTGGCAGGTAGAGAACAAAGGGTGTTTGGTGAGGCACGGCGTTGAACCAGGCCAAAAGACGGCCGTGGTTTGACTCGCCGGCGGGAGTCGACCACCTTGGGGTCGGTGGTTGGTGGTGGGGATGAAGTGGGCAGCAGGTCAGGCGGTTGTCGTGGTGGTGTAGGTGGCGAGTGAGGAGTGTGAGAGCGTGTGAGGGGACGGTGGTTGATGACGGGTTTTTCGAATTGTGTTTGAAACGGGTTTTCTTAGTTAATCGTTATAATTCGTTAAATGGGTCGTATGCTTGACTAATTAATTTAATTCCGAGTTATTTAATTATTTAAAGACGGGTTTAAGTCGGGTTGTTGAATTGTTTTATGTTTGATTCGGTTTTCTTAAATCGTTTAGTCCGTTTAATATTTTATTTATCATATTAGTTATTAAATGCAATTCCCGAGTCTTTTAAATAATTTATTTAATTTAAATTCCCGAGTCGGTTAAATAATTCAAGTCGGGTTTTGAGTCGGGATGGTTAAATGGAAAAGCTACTATATCGGGAAAGTCCATTTTAGGAAATTCTATTTTTTAGTAACTTCTATTTTGGGAAGTTGGGGCATATTCTAATCGGGTTATTTTAGTTATCAGCTGGGCATAAGCTTGGTGTCGGGATTGTATTTCGGGAAGCTTCTATTTTGGGAGATTTCTATATTTAGTAGTTAGTAATTATAAATATTATAATTGTTTTAGGTGACGGATTTGTGAAGGATCGATAATCAAATGCATTGCTTTGTTTTCTGGACTGCTTTAACTGCGTAATTGGATTTGCTGGCACTTTGAGGTAGGGAAATACACTTGTCCTATTATCATCTTTGATCGAATTGTGTGGACTTGATTTCTGGATGTTGACTTATGTTATGATTTATATATACGGGAAAGTGATTGACTGAATTGATCGTATTGAGTATGATATCACAACATTCAGTAGCTGGCATGATTTCATTCATTTGATATACATATTGTGTTGCATAATTACTGTTGAGCATTTCATATGCATTGGAGTTGGTGGATGGTGTGGTGGTGACGAGGTTGTGATACGATGTGATGTTGTGATAAGGCCCAGGCGGGTTCTGCAGGACTTGCCCTGGTGTCCTCAGCTGCGAGCTGGCAGATCGACTTCGGTCGATATATATAGTCTACCGGGGATCGGTATGGCTGGGCGTTCCGGGGATGTGTGTGATGAGTTGAGATGGAGATGGAGGTGAAGGAGGAGCATGCATATCATATTTTATTGTTTCATTGTTTTCCCTACTCAACCTCGTGGTTGACCCTGTGTATTCGTGAACACCTGTGATGAACCATAATGGGGAGCAGATTTGACAGGTACTAAAGATTAGCTGACTTGGGAGCTATGGGATGCGTGAGGACTTGGCCAATCTACCTAGAAGTCTAGACCACATAGAAGATTTTATCACTTAATTTATTTTCCGCTGCGAGTTGTATTCATCTTATATTAAGTCTAGTTGGATAATTTGTGATAAACATGTAATCGTTAAGTTTTAATTTAAAGTACTTTGGTATTGTTGTACTTTGTTATTCACTACCTCGGGAAACCGAGATGGTAACAGTCCGGTTTATTAGGGAATGTCTTGCTAAAGGCTCCTTCATAAACCGGGGTGTTACAGCTCGGACGCGTGATTGAAAAACAGGGAGAAAAAGAAACAGGATCCGGTACGACCTTCCGAACGGCTGAAATTGAAGTGTATATATAATACACGGTTTTTCGGGATTCCGGGGTCCCGGAACAAAATTCTCCGGAAATCACATAGAAAGATCCTCAGGTCAGATAAAGTGGCCACGCAAAGTTTTAGCAGACATTTGGGAGTGCCGGTGTGCCACAAACCCGCATTCGCCGAAACTCGGATTATCGTGAAATATATGTTAAAGCTCGTTATTTGAGGCTAAAATCGAACAGGTTGATTCTTGAAATCGAACAGGTTGGTTCCTGAAATGAGCTCGGACGCGTGATTGAAAAACAGGGAGAAAAAGAAACAGGGTCCGGTACGACCTTCCGAACGGCTGAAATTGAAGTGTATAATACACGGTTTTTCGGGATTCTGGGGTCCCGGAACAAAATTCTCCGGAAATCACATAGAAAGTTCCTCGGGTCAGATAAAGCGGCCACGCAAAGTTTCAGCTCCAACGGAAGACATTTGGGGGTGCCGGTGTGCCACAAACCAGCATTCGCCGAAACTCGGATTATCGTGAAAAATGTGTTAAAGCTCGTTTTTTAAGGCTGAAATCGAACAGGTTGATTCCTGAAATGAGCTCGGGCGCGTGATTGAAAAACAGAGAGAAAAAGAAACAGGGTCCGGTACGACCTTCCGAACGGCTGAAATTGAAGTGTATAATACACGGTTTTTCGGGATTCCGGTGTCTCGGAACAAAATTCTCCGGAAATCACATAGAAAGTTCATCGGGTCAGATAAAGCGGCCACGCAAATTTTGAGCACCAACGGAACACATTTGGGGGTGCCGGTGTGCCACAAACCAGCATTCGCCAAAACTCGGATTATCGTGAAAAATGTGTTAAAGCTCGTTATTTGAGGCTGGAATCGAAGAGTTTGATTCCTGAAATGAGCTCGGACGTGTGATTGAAAAACAGGGAGAAAAAGAAACATGATCCGGTACGACCTTCCGAACGGCTAAAATTGAAGTGTATATATAATACACGGTTTTTCGGGATCCCGGGGTCCCGGAACAAAATTCTCCGGAAATCACATAGAAAGTTCCTCGGGTCAGATAAAGCGGCCACGCAAAGTTTGAGCACTAACGGAACACATTTGGAGGTGTCGGTGTGCCACAAACAAGCATTCGCCGAAACTCGGATTATCGTGAAAAATGTGTTAAAGCTCGTTATTTGAGGCTGAAATCGAACAGGTTGATTCTTGAAATCGAACAGATTGGTTCCTGAAATGACCTCGGACGCGTGATTGAAAAACAGGGAGAAAAAGAAACAGGGTCCGGTACGACCTTCCGAACGGCTGAAATTGAAGTGTATATGATACACGGTTTTTCGGGATTCCGGGGTCCCGGAACAAAAATCTCCGGAAATCACATAGAAAGTTCCTCGGGTCAGATAAAGCGGGCACGCAAAGTTTGAGCACCAACGGAACACATTTGGGGGTGCCGGTATGCCACAAACCAGCATTCGCCGAAACTCGGATTATCGTGAAAAATGTGTTAAAGCTCATTATTTAAGGCTGAAATCGAACAGGTTGATTCCTGAAATCGAAGAGTTTGATTCCTGAAATGAGCTCGGACGCGTGATTGAAAAACAGGGAGAAAAAGACACAGGGTCCGGTACGACTTTCCGAACGGCTGAAATTGAAGTGTATAATACACGGTTTTTCGGGATTCCGAGGTCCCAGAACAAAATTCTCCGGAAATCACAAAGAAAGTTTCTCGGGTCAGATAAAGCTGCCACGCAAAGTTTCAGCACCAACGGAAGACATTTGGGGGTGCCGGTGTGCCACAAACCAGCATTCGCCGAAACTCGGATTATCGTGAAAAATGTGTAAAGCTCGTTATTTGAGGCTGGAATCGAAGAGTTTGATTCCTGAAATGAGCCCGGACGTGTGATTGAAAAACAGGGAGAAAAAGAAACAGGGTCCGGTACGACCTTCCGAACGGCTGAAATTAAAGTGTATAATACACGGTTTTTCGGGATTCCGGGGTCCCGGAACAAAATTCTCCGGAAATCACATAGAAAGTTCGTCGGGTCAGATAAAGCGGCCACGCAAAGTTTCAGCACCAACGGAAGACATTTGGGGGTGCCGGTGTGCCACAAACCAGCATTCGCCGAAACTCGGATTATCGTGAAAAATGTGTTAAAGCTCGTTATTTAAGGCTGAAATCGAACAGGTTGATTCCTGAAATGAGCTCGGACGCATGATTGAAAAACAGGAGAAAAAGAAACAGTGGTCCCAGACGACCTTCCGAACGGCTGAAATTGAAGTGTATAATACACGGTTTTTCGGGATTCCGGTGTCCCGGAACAAAATTCTCCGGAAATCACATAGAAAGTTCCTCGGGTCAGATAAAGCGGCCACGGAAAGGTTGAGCACCAACGGAAGGCATTTGGGGGTGCCGGTGTGCCACAAACCAGCATTCGCCGAAACTCGGATTATCGTGAAAAATGTGTTAAAGCTCGTCATTTGAGGTTGGAATCGAACAGGCTGATTTCTGAAATCGAACAGGTTGATTCCTGAAATGAGCTCGGACGCGTGATTGAAAAACAGGGAGAAAAAGAAACAGGGTCCGGTACGACCTTCCGAACGGCTGAAATTGAAGTGTATAATACACGGTTTTTCGGGATTCCGGGGTCCCGGAACAAAATTCTACGGAAATCACATAGAAAGTTCCTCAGGTCAGATAAAGCGGCCAAACAAAGTTTGAGCACCAACGAAAGACATTTGGGAGTGCCGGTGTGCCACAAACCAGCATTCGCCGAAACTCGGATTATAGTGAAAAATGTGTTAAAGCTCGTTATTTAGGGCTGAAATCGAACAAAGTTGATTCTGAAATCGAAGACTTTGATTCCTGAAATGAGCTCGGACGCGTGATTGAAAAACAGGGAGAAAAAGAAACAGGGTCCGGTACGACCTTCCGAACGGCTGAAATTGAAGTGTATAATACACGGTTTTTCGGGATTCCGGGGTCCCGGAAGAAAATTCTACGGAAATCACATAGAAAGTTCCTCGGGTTAGATAAAGCGGCCACGCAAATTTTGAGCACCAACGGAACACATTTGGGGGTGCCGGTATGCCACAAACCAGCATTCGCCGAAACTCGGATTATCGTGAAAAATGTGTTAAAGCTCGTTATTTGAGGCTGAAATCGAAGAGTTTGATTCCTGAAATGAGCTCGAACGCGTGATTGAAAAACAGGGAGAAAAAGAAACAGGGTCTGGTACGACCTTCCGAACGGCTGAAATTGAAGTGTATATGATACACGGTTTTTCGGGATTCCGGGGTCCCGGAACAAAATTCTCAGGAAATCACATAGAAAGTTCCTCGGGTCAGATAAAGCGGCCACGCAAAGTTTGAGCACCAACGGAAGACATTTGGAGGTGCCGGTGTGCCACAAACCAGCATTCGCCGAAACTCGGATTATCGTGAAAAATGTGTTAAAGCTCGTTATTTGAGGCTGAAATCGAACAGGTTGATTCCTGAAATCGAATAGATTGATTCCTGAAATGATCTCGGACGCGTGATTGAAAAATAGGGAGAAAAAAAAACAGGGTCCGGTACGACCTTCCGAACGGCTGAAATTGAAGTGTATAATACACGGTTTTTCGGGATTCCGGGGTCCCGGAACAAAATTCTATGGAAATGACATAGAAAGTTCCTCGGGTCAGATAAAGCGGTCACGCAAAGTTTGAGCACCAACGGAACACATTTGGGGGTGCCCGTGTGCTACAAACTAACATTCGCCGAAACTCGGATTATCGAGAAAAATGTGTTAGAGCATCCGCAAAGGAGGGAAATAAGCTCCCCTTTTGCCTTCTCTTTCCTCAAATGAGCAACCCCATTGTTGCACCAACCTCCCCATTTTTTGGGGTTCCACTGTTTTTAGGGAAGGTCCCCAACAAAAAAGTAAGGCAATTTTTGTTACTTTTGGGGACCTTCCCAATTTTTTGGTGTGTGAATTGGGGAACCCATTGTTGCATTGATGTAGTTATGAAATGGGGAGGGTAAATGGAAAAGTTAGTGGAAAATGAGGTGGACGAATAAAAAAAGGAAAGAGGAATTATGGGGAGCCTCACCTTTGCGGATGCTCTTAAAGCTCGTTCTTTGAGGCTGAAATCGAACAGGTTGATTCCTGAAATCGAATAGATTGATTCCTGAAATGAGCTCGGACGCGTGATTGAAAAATAGGGGGAAAAAGAAACAGGGTCCGGTACGACCTTCCGAACGGCTGAAATTGAAGTGTATAATACACGGTTTTTCGGGATTCCGGGGTCCCAGAACAAAATTCTCCGGAAATCACATAGAAAGTTTCTCGGGTCAGATAAAGCGGCCACGCAAAGTTTGAGCACCAACGGAAGACATTTGGGGTGCGGTGTGCCACAAACCAAGATTCGCCGAAACTCGGATTATCGTGAAAAATGTGTTAAAGCTCGTTATTTGAGGTGAAATCGAAGAGTTTGATTCTGAAATGAGCTCGGACGCGTGATTGAAAAAACAGGAGAAAAAGAAAGGTGGTCCGGTACGACCTTCCGAACGGCTGAAATTGAAGTGTATATGATACACGGTTTTTCGGGATTCCGGGGTCCCGGAACAAAAATCTCCGGAAATCACATAGAAAGTTCCTCGGGTCAGATAAAGCGGGCACGCAAAGTTTGAGCACCAACGGAACACATTTGGGGGTGCCGGTATGCCACAAACCAGCATTCGCCGAAACTCGGATTATCGTGAAAAATGTGTTAAAGCTCATTATTTAAGGCTGAAATCGAACAGGTTGATTCCTGAAATCGAAGAGTTTGATTCCTGAAATGAGCTCGGACGCGTGATTGAAAAACAGGGAGAAAAAGAAACAGGGTCCGGTACGACTTTCCGAACGGCTGAAATTGAAGTGTATATACACGGTTTTTCGGGATTCCGAGGTCCCAGAACAAAATTCTCCGGAAATCACAAAGAAAGTTTCTCGGGTCAGATAAAGCGGCCACGCAAAGTTTGAGCACCAACGGAAGACATTTGGGGGTGCCGGTGTGCCACAAACCAGCATTCGCCGAAACTCGGATTATCGTGAAAAATGTGTTAAAGCTCGTTATTTTAGGCTGAAATCGAACAGGTTGATTCCTGAAATCGAACAGGTTGATTCCTGAAATGAGCTCGGACGTGTGATTGAAAAACATGGAGAAAAAGAAACAGGGTCCTGTAAGACCTTCCGAACGGCTGGAATTGAAGTCTATAATACACGGTTTTTCGGGATTAGGGGTCCCGGAAAAATTCTCCGGAAATCACATAGAAAGTTTCTCGGGTCGGATAAAGAGGCCACGCAAAGTTTGAGCACCAACGGAAGACATTTGGGGGTGCCTTAGGTGTGCCCAAACAAGCATTCGCCGAAACTCGGATTATCGTGAAAAATGTATTAAAGCTCGTTATTTGAGGCTGAAATCGAAGAGTTTGATTCCTGAAATGAGCTCGGACGCGTGATTGAAAAACAGGGAGAAAAAGAAACAGGTCCCATTTACGACCTTCCGAACGGTGAAATTGAAGTGTATAATACACGGTTTTTCGGGATTCCGGGGTCCCGGAACAAAATTCTCCGGAAATCACATAGAAAGTTCCTCGGGTCAGATAAAGCGGACACGTAAAGTTTGAGCACCAACGGAAGAAATTTGGAGGTGCCGGTGTGCCACAAACCAGCATTCGCCGAAACTCGCATTATCGTGAAAAATGTGTTAAAGCTCGTTATTTGAGGCTGAAATCGAACAGGTTGATTCCTGAAATCGAACAGGTTGATTCCTGAAATTAGCTCGGACGCGTGATTGAAAAACAGGGAGAAAAAGAAACAGGGTCCGGTGCGACCTTCCGAACGGCTGAAATTGAAGTGTATCATACACGGTTTTTCGGAATTCCGAGGTCCCGGAACAAAATTCTCCGGAAATCACATAGAAAGTTCCTCGGGTCAGATAAAGCGGCCACGCAAATTTTGAGCACCAACAGAACACATTTGGGGGTACCGGTGTGCCACAAACCGGCATTCGCCGAAACTCGGATTATCGTAAAAAATGTGTTAAAGCTCGTTAGTTGAGGCTGAAATCGAAGAGTTTGATTTCTGAAATGAGCTCGGACGCGTGATTGAAAAACAGGGAGAAAAAGAAACAGGGTCCGGTACGACTTTCCGAACGGCTGAAATTGAAGTGTATAATACACGGTTTTTCGGGATTCCGAGGTCCCGGAACAAAATTCTCCGGAAATCACATAGAAAGTTTCTCGGGTCAGATAAAGCGGCCACACAAAGTTTGAGCACCAACGGAAGACATTTGGGGGTGCCGGTGTGCCACAAACCAGCATTCGCCGAAACTCGGATTATCGTGAAAAATGTGTTAAAGCTCGTTATTTGAGGCTGAAATCGAACAGGTTGATTCCTGAAATCGAACAGGTTGATTCCTGAAATGAGCTCGGACGCGTGATTGAAAACAGGGAGAAAAAGAAACAGGGTCCGGTACGACCTTCCGAACGGCTGAAATTGAAGTGTATAATACACGGTTTTTCAGGATTCCGGGGTCCTGTAACCAAATTCTCTGAAAATCACATAGAGAGTTCCTCGGGTCAGATAAAGCGGCCACGCAAAGTTTGAGCACCAACGGAAGACATTTGAGGGTGCCGGTGTGCCACAAACCAGCATTCGCCGAAACTCGGATTATCGTGAAAAATGTGTTAAAGCTCGTTATTTTAGGCTGAAATCGAACAGGTTGATTCCTGAAATCGAACAGGTTGATTCCTGAAATGAGCTCGGACGTGTGATTGAAAAACATGGAGAAAAAGAAACAGGGTCCTGTAAGACCTTCCGAACGGCTGGAATTGAAGTCTATAATACACGGTTTTTCGGGATTCCGGGGTCCCGGAAAAAATTCTCCGGAAATCACATAGAAAGTTTCTCGGGTCAGATAAAGCGGCCACACAAAGTTTGAGCACCAACGGAACACATTTGGGGGTGCCGGTGTGCCACAAACCGGCATTCGCCGAAACTCGGATTATCGTGAAAAATGTATTAAAGCTCGTTATTTGAGGCTGAAATCGAAGAGTTTGATTCCTGAAATGAGCTCGGACGCGTGATTGAAAAACAGGGAGAAAAAGAAACAGGGTCCGGTACGACCTTCCGAACGGCTGAAATTGAAGTGTATAATACACGGTTTTTCGGGATTCCGGGGTCCCAGAACAAAATTCTCCGGAAATCAAATAGAAAGTTCCTCGGGTCAGATAAAGCGGCCACGCATAGTTTGAGTTCCAACGGAAGACATTTGGGGGTGCCGGTGTGCCACAAACCGGCATTCGCCGAAATTCGGATTATCGTGAAAAATGTGTTAAAGCTCGTTATTTGAGGCTGAAATCGAACAGGTTGATTCCTGAAATCGAACAGGTTGATTCCTGAAATGAGCTCGGACGCGTGATTGAAAAACAGGGAGAAAAAGAAACAGGGTCCGGTACGACCTTCCGAACGGCTGAAATTGAAGTGTATAAAGTATAATACACGGTTTTTCGGGATTCTGGGGTCCGGGAACAAAATTCTCCGGAAATCACATAGAAAGTTCCTCGGGTCAGATAAAGCGGCCACGCAAAGTTTGAGCACCAACGGAAGATATTTGGGGGTGCCGGTGTGCCACAAACCAGCATTCGCCGAAACTCGGATTATCGTGAAAAATGTGTTAAAGCTCGTTATTTGAGGCTGAAATCGAACAGGTTGATTCCTGAAATGAGCTCGGACGCGTGATTGAAAAACAGGGAGAAAAAGAAACAGGTCCGGTACGACCTTCCGAACGGCTGAAATTGAAATGTATAATACACGGTTTTTCGGGATTCCGGGGTCCCAGAACAAAATTCTCCGGAAATCAAATAGAAAGTTCCTCGTGTCAGATAAAGCGGCCACGCAAAGTTTGAGCACCAACGGAAGACATTTGGGGGTGCCGGTGTGCCCCAAACCAGCATTCGCCGAAACTCGGATTATCGTGAAAAATATGTTAAAGCTCGTTATTTGAGGCTAAAATTGAACAGGTTGATTCCTGAAATGAGCTCGGACGCGTGATTGAAAAAAAGGGAGAAAAAAAACAGGGTCCGGTACGACCTTCCGAACAACTGAAATTGTAGTGTATAATACACGGTTTTTCGGGATTCCGGGGTCCCAGAACAAAATTCTCCGGAAATCACATAGAAAGGTCCTCGGGTCAGATAAAGCGGCCACGCAAAGTTTGAGCACCAACGGAAGACATTTGGGGTTGCGGTGTGCCACAAACCAGCATTCGCCGAAACTCGGATTATCGTGAAAAATGTGTTAAAACTTGTTATTTGTGGCTGAAATCGAACAGGTTGATTCCTGAAATGAGCTCGTACGCGTGATTGAAAAACAGGGAGAAAAAGAAACAGGGTCCAGTACGACCTTCCGTACGGCTGAAATTGAAGTGTATAATACACGGTTTTTCGGGATTCCGGGGTCCCAAAACAAAATTCTCCGGAAATCACATAGAAAGTTCCTCGGGTCAGATAAAGCGGCCACGTAAAGTTTTAGCACCAACGGAAGACATTTGGGTGTGCCGGTGTGCCACAAACCAGTATTCGCCGAAACTCGGATTATCGTGAAAAATGTGTTAAAGCACGTTATCTGAGGCTGAAATCGAACAGGTTGATTCCTGAAATGAGCTCGGACGCGTGATAGAAAAACAGGGAGAAAAAGAAACAGGGTCCGGTACGACTTCCCGAACGGCTGAAATTGAAGTGTGTATAATACACGGTTTTCGGGATTCCGGGGTCCCAGAACAAAATTCTCCGGAAATCACATAGAAAGTTCCTCGGGTCAGATAAAGCGGCCACGCAAAGTTTGAGCACCAACGGAAGACATTTGGGGGTGCCGGTGTGCCACAAACCATAATTCGCCGAAACTCGGATTATCGTGAAAAATGTGTTAAAGCTCGTTATTTGAGGCTGAAATCGAACAGGTTGATTCCTGAAATGAGCTCGGACGCGTGATTGAAAAACAGGGAGAAAAAGAAACAGGGTCCGGTACGACCTTCCGAACAGCTGAAATTGTAGTGTATAATACACGGTTTTTCGGGATTCCGGGGTCCCAGAACAAAATTCTCCGGAAATCACATAGAAAGGTCCTCGGGTCAGATAAAGCGGCCATGCAAAGTTTGAGCACCAACGGAAGATATTTGGGGTTGCCGGTGTGCCACAAACCAGCATTCGCCGAAACTCGGATTATCGTGAAAAATGTGTTAAAACTTGTTATTTGAGGCTGAAATCGAACAGGTTGATTTCTGAAATGAGCTCGTACGCGTGATTGAAAAACAGGGAGAAAAAGAAACAGGGTCCAGTACGACCTTCCGTACGGCTGAAATTGAAGTGTATAATACACGGTTTTTCGGGATTCCGGGGTCCCAAAACAAAATTCTCCGGAAATCACATAGAAAGTTCCTCGGGTCAGATAAAGCGGCCACGTAAAGTTTGAGCACCAACGGAAGACATTTGGGGGTGCCGGTGTGCCACAAACCAGCATTCGCCGAAACTCGGATTATCGTGAAAAATGTGTTAAAGCTCGTTATCCGAGGTGAAATCGAACAGGTTGATTCTGAAATGAGCTCGGACGCGTGATTGAAAAACAGGGAGAAAAAGAAACAGTGGTCCGGCACGACTTCCCGAGCAATTTGAAATTGAAGTGTGTATAATACACGGTTTCGGGATTCGGGGTCCCGAACAAAATTCTCGGAAATCACATAGAAAGTTCCTCGGGTCAGATAAAGCGGCCACGCAAAGTTTGAGCACCAACGGAAGACATTTGGGGGTGCCAGTGTGCCACAAACCATAATTCGCCGAAACTCGGATTATCGTGAAAAATGTGTTAAAGCTCGTTATTTGAGGCTGAAATCGAACAGGTTGATTCCTGAAATGAGCTCGGACGCGTGATTGAAAAACAGGGAGAAAATGAAACAGGGTCCGGTACGACCTTCCGAACGGCTGTAATTGAAGTGTATAATACACGGTTTTTCGGGATTCCGGGGTCCCAGAACAAAATTCTCCGGAAATCAAATAGAAAGTTCCTCGGGTCAGATAAAGCGGCCACGCATAGTTTGAGCACCAACGGAAGACATTTGGGGGTGCCGGTGTGCCACAAACCAGCATTCGCCGAAACTCGGATTATCGTGAAAAATGTGTTAAAGCTCGTTATTTGAGGGTGAAATCGAACAGGTTGATTCCTGAAATGAGCTCGGACGCGTGATTGAAAAACAGACAAAAAAAGAAACAGAGTCCCGTACGACCTTCCGAACGGCTGTAATTGAAGTGTATAATACACGGTTTTTCGGGATTCCGGGGCCCCAAACAAAATTCTCTGGAAATCACATATAAAGTTTCTCGGGTCAGATAAAGCGGCCACGCAAAGTTTGAGCACCAACGGAAGACATTTGGGGGTGCCGGTGTGCCACAAACCAGCATTCGCCGAAACTCGGATTATCGTGAAAAATGTGTTAAAGCTCGTTATTTGAGGGTGAAATCGAACAGGTTGATTCCTAAAATGAGCTCGGACGCGTGATCGAAAAACAGGGAGAAAAAGAAACAGGGTCCGGTACGACCTTCCGAACGGCTGAAATTGAAGTGTATAATACACGGTTTTTCGGGATTTTGGGGTCCCGGAACAAAATTCTCCGGAAATCACATAGAAAGTTCCCGGGTCAGATAAAGCGGCCACGCAAAGTTTGAGCACCAACGGAAGATATTTGGGGTGCCGGTGTGCCCACAAACCAAAGATTCGCCGAAATTCGGATTATTGTGAAAAATGTGTTAAAGCTCGTTATTTGAGGCTGAAATCGAACAGGTTGATTCCTGAAATCGAACAGGTTGATTACTGAAATGAGCTCGGACGCGTGATCGAAAAACAGGGAGAAAAAAAAAGTGGTCCGCACGACCTTCCGAACTATTTTGAAATTGAAGTGTATAAAGTATAATACACGGTTTTTCGGGATTCTGGGGTCCGGGAACAAAATTCTCCGGAAATCACATAGAAAGTTCCTCGGGTCAGATAAAGCGGCCACGCAAAGTTTGAGCACCAACGGAAGATATTTGGGGGGTGCCGGTGTGCCACAAACCAGCATTCGCCGAAACTCGGATTATCGTGAAAAATGTGTTAAAGCTCGTTATTTGAGGCTGAAATCGAACAGGTTGATTCCTGAAATGAGCTCGGACGCGTGATTGAAAAACAGGGAGAAAAAGAAACAGGGTCCCGTACGACCTTCCGAACGGCTGTAATTGAAGTGTATAATACACGGTTTTTCGGGATTCCGGGGCCCCAGAACAAAATTCTACGGAAATCACATAGAAAGTTTCTCGGGTCAGATAAAGCGGCCACGCAAAGTTTGAGCACCAACGGAAGACATTTGGGGGGTGCGGGTGTGCCACAAACCAAAGATTCCCCGAAACTCGGATTATCGTGAAAAATGTGTTAAAGCTCGTTATTTGAGGGTGAAATCGAACAGGTTGATTCCTGAAATGAGCTCGGACGCGTGATAGAAAAACAGGGAGAAAAAGAAACAGGGTCCGGTACGACCTTCCGAACGGCTGAAATTGAAGTGTATAAATACGGGGTTTTCGGGATTAGGGGTCCCGAACAAAATTCTCCGGAAATCACATAGAAAGTTCCTCGGGTCGAATAAAGCGGCCACGCAAAGTTTGAGCACCAACGGAAGACATTTGGGGGTGCCGGTGTACCCAAACGGCATTCGCCGAAATTCGGATTATCGTGAAAAATGTGTTAAAGCTCGTTATTTGAGGCTGGAATCTAACAGGTTGATTCCTGAAATCGAACAGGTTGATTCCTAAAATGAGCTCGGACGCGTGATCGAAAAACAGGGAGAAAAAGAAACAGGGTCCGGTACTACCTTCCGAACGGCTGAAATTGAAGTGTATAATACACGGTTTTTCGGGATTCTGGGGTCCGGGAACAAAATTCTCCGGAAATCACATAGAAAATTCCTCGGGTCAGATAAAGCGGCCACGCAAAGTTTGAGCACCAACGGAAAATATTTGGGGGTGCCGGTGTGCCACAAACCAGCATTCGCCGAAACTCGGATTATCGTGAAAAATGTGTTAAAGCTCGTTATTTGAGGCTGAAATCGAACAGGTTGATTCCTGAAATCGAATAGGTTGATTCCTGAAATGGGCTCGGACGCGTGATTGAAAAACAGGGAGAAAAAGAAACAGGGTCCCGTATGTGACACCCTTAAAATTTAGCGTTATCTAATTCATTCAACCGAATTTTTACCCGCAACCCCAGCCCTGCGACAGGTACGGGTTAAATTGCGGATGACCAATCACTCATTTAACTGACATCGCATCAGTCAAAGGGACTAAGGCTCAGTTTTCGGCACAATCAACAAAACATGGCAATTATTGCTATAAAATTTACCTTGAGCCTAATCATTACAATTTTATCTTATAAACTATCCTAACATGTGATAACTACCAATATAAGAATAATTTCTACTACTAGTATGATTCAATTTAAAATTGTACTCATATGCGACTTATACAACTTTAACATTAATTAACCCGAAATGACCAATATTGTACGAAAATCCGCGAAACAAGCAACGGACCGACCGACCAGCCACCATGGGCCACCGTGGGGCTCTGCCGGCTTTGCCGGCCCGCCGCCCCATTACTCCTCTTTTTTTCATTTTTATTCTTATAAGATCGTCTGAACATGAATTAATCGTTCCCATACTAATATCCTAACTTAAACTAACCAAAAGACATGAATTAACCATGCATGCATCAAATTTAAACATGTGAAAATTTCTACTCAATTAAAAATCACCCAAACATACAAAAATCAAAGCATGTGACGATCTTTCGTCGAGTAACTCGAAATATGTTACCTTAAGCTAGAAAATGAGCAATTAGCACCTCAAAACCCAAACCCTAACAACAACTAGCCGCTATCCTCTACAATATACGAGTCCCCGAACTCGTCCTCCAATTCTTCACCTAAATAAACAATTAAAACACAATAATAAGTACATAAAACAAAATTCATCTTAAAACAACTTCAAGAAAACTGAAATTAAATTATACCAAGTTGTAGATCGCGACGAGAGGATTCCGAAAATATAAATTATGCGAGAATCCGAGTAGAAACGAAGAAATTATGTCGATTTTGGCTTGAAATGTATATGAAATGTGTTTGGTATTGGTTTTTAGAGGTTGAAGATGAAGATAGAACAAAAATCAGAAAAAAAAAGAAAAGGGGAAGGGGTTTGGTCCGCGGGAAAGGGAGAAAGGAAAGGAGGGAGTCGGGTTTGAGTCGGGATTTTTCGAGTCGGTTTTGACTCGTTTCGATAATAATTAAAACCGTAAGTCAAATGCAAATTCCGTCAAGACCAAAGTTCTTAAACACGGGATTACAAGAAAATTGAGTATTCATACGACCCATTTCCAAATTCGTTTACCCAATGTTCAAACGAATTGTCATTTTCTCCCCGATACGCCCTTATTTCGAAATAAAAGATTTTACACGGTTTAAATTATTTTTAAACATTTCAAAACTATCAAAATAAATACTTTTCTTCAAAATATAATAAAATTATATTTCTTTGAATTATTTTTACTTTAAATACATTAATGTCAAATTTTACTTGATTAATTAATTATTTTCGAAATATATTAATGATCCGAAATTACGGGGCGTTACAATCACCCCTCCTTTTAAAAAAAGTTTCGCCCTCGAAACTTAGAAGGAGAAATTATAGCAATAAGAAAATATAGGTATCTTTTCAATGAAACGGTGATACTCTTGTTGATCAGACAAGAACATCCATATTCATATCAAGATATAAAAATATTTCTACACCAATAAATGAGAAAACCCATTATTGGGACGTCACCAACAACGAGATTCAACATTCACTAATGTTAAAACCATTAAAAATCATAAAAGTATTTTCAACATTTCAGTTTAAAGTTCTATAGTAAGAATAATATCTTACTAAATTATAATTAAATAAGGCTTAGTAACGCAGAAAAAGAGTAAGAAAAGGAATACCTTACGAGAATAATTCAGGATATTTAGCTAACATAGAAGCTTCAGTTTCCCAAGTCTCTTCTTCGACATTTCCACAACGCCAAAGAACTCGGACTAGAGGTACAACTTTGCTCCTAAGTTGCTTATTGGCTTTTTCAAGAATCCGAATTGGCCTTTCTTCAACTACCAAGTTAGGCTCCAATTCAAGAATCTCTTCTTGGATTATATGGCTAGGGTCACTAATGTACTTTCTCAACTGAGAAACATGGAAAACATTGTGAACCTTGCTCAGATTAGGAGGCAATTCTAAACGGTAAGCAGCTGGACCAATATTTTCAATCACCTGAAAAGGTCCAATGTATTTAGGGCTCAGCTTCCCTTTAACGCCAAACCGTTTCACCCCTTTCATAGGTGATACTTTAAGGAATACTTGATCATCAACCTCAAAGGAAAGTGCTCGACGACGGACATCAGCATATGATTTTTGACGGTCCTGAGCGGCTTTCATCCGCTCCCGAATGATTTTAACTTGTTCAATAGACTCGGTCACCAAATCAGGTCCTAACATTGGAACATTTTGGGTTTGATCCCAACATACAGGAGTACGGCATTTTCTACCATACAGAGCTTCATATGGTGCCATTTTAATGGAGGCTTGATAGCTGTTGTTGTAAGAAAATTCAACCAAAGGTAAACATTTATCCCAAGAAGTTTGGAAATCTAAGGCACAGGCACGAAGAAGATCCTCTAAAGTTTGAATTGTTCTCTCGGTTTGACCATCAGTGGCGGCATGAAAAGCAGTGCTCATTAATAGTTTACTACCCAAGGCCTCCTGTAATGCAGTCCAGAAACGAGAACAAAATCGAGGATCCCGATCTGAAACTATATCTTTAGGAACCTCATGATAGCGCACTATCTCATCCAGATAGGTACGAGCCAGAACTTCTAATCTCCAAGTCTCCTTTATGGGAAAAAACCGAGCACACTTAGTCAATCGGTCCACAACCACCCAAATAGCATTCTTCCCAGTGGAAGTCCTGGGTAAGGCCATCACAAAGTCCATGGAAATAGACTCCCATTTCCAAAGAGGAACATCTAAGGGTTGAAGCAAACCCCCGGGCTTTTGATGTTCTATCTTTACTTTCTGGCAGGTGAGGCATTTACTGACATACTCCACAACTTCAATTTTCATCCTAGGCCACCAGAATTGCAATCTCAAATCTTTATACATCTTGGTACCTCCCGGATGAATGGAGTAAGGCGAAAGGTGTGCTTCATCAAGAACTCTTTTTCTCAAATCAGCTGTACTCGGAACATAGATTCTACCATGATAACGGAGATACCCATCATCGTCAATCTTACAATCCTTAGCTTGCCCAAGTTGAATTTTAGCTCGAATGGATATGAAAGTAGGATCATTAGGAAGGCAAGTACGGATCTCACGGTGGAAGTCAGGTTCAGCTGACATGGCATCAAGATGATGAGAGCCCCTTTTTACAAGGCTTACTCCTAATTTTTGAAGTTCTAAAGCAAGTTCAGGAGGTAAGTCCCGAAAAGAATTCAAAGAATGACAGGATTTTCTGCTAAGAGCATCAGCCACCACATTAGCTTTTCCTTCATGATAAATTAGATTGGCATCATAGTCATTCACCAATTCTAACCATCTTCTTTGTCTCATGTTCAGCTCTTTTTGGGTAAAGAGATATTTCAGGCTCTTGTGGTCGGTGTAGATGTTGCAATGGACTCCAATGAGGTAGTGTCTCCAAATCTTCAAAGCATGCACCACTGCAGCTAATTCAAGATCATGAGTCGGGTAATTAACTTCATGAACTCTAAGCTGTCGAGAGGCATAAGCAATGAGTTTCCTCTTTTGCATCAAGACACAACCTATACCATGCTTAGAAGCATCACAGTATACATCAAAGTCCACTCCTTCTTCAGGTAAGGTCAACACCGGAGCGGTAGTCAACCTCATTTTCAATTCCTGGAAGGCATTTTCACACTCTTCAGACCACACAAATTTAGACTCTTTCTTCAACAGCTGAGTCATCGGCCTAGCAATCTTTGAAAAATCCTTCACAAATCGTCGATAGTAACCCGCCAAGCCAAGGAAACTACGGATTTCAGAAACATTGGTTGGACTTTTCCAATCAACAACGGCTTCAATCTTGGCAGGATCTACCATAACACCCTCTTTTGAAATGACATGCCCAAGGAAGGTCACTTTAGGTAACCAGAACTCACATTTAGAGAATTTAGCATACCATTTTTCATGGCGCAAAATCTCCAAAATACCACGAAGGTGTTGGACATGTTCTTCTTCAGATTTAGAATAGATCAAGATGTCATCAATGAACACTACAACACACTTGTCGAGGTGTTCTCTGAAAGTACGGTTCATCTGATCCATGAATACAAACTGAGCATTGGTCAAACCGAATGGCATCACCGTAAACTCGAAATGACCATATCTCGTACTGAAGGCAGTTTTAGGAATATCAGCTTCTCGGACTGGAATTTGATGATAGCCCGAACGAAGATCAATTTTAGAAAAAGTAGAAGCACCTCGGAGTTGGTCGAAAAGATCGTCAATTCTAGGAAGAGGATATTTATTCTTGATAGTAACTCGGTTAAGTTCACGATAATCTATGCATAATCGCATAGATCCATCCTTCTTTCTTACAAAGAGAACAGGAGCACCCCAAGGTGAAAAGCTAGGTTGAATAAAACCTTTGGCAATCAAATTATCCGGTGAGTCTTGACTCTTTCATTTTCGAAGGTGCCAGCCTATAAGGAGCTTTAGCAATAGGGCCGGTACCAGGAAGAAGATCAATAGCAAATTCAACTTCCCTTTCAGGAGGAATTCCCGGTAGCTCATCAGGAAAAACATCGGGAAATTCACACACTACAGGAATGTTCTCTTTAAGAGGCAGAGAGGAAGAATCAGAAGAAGTCACCATACACAAGAAGGCTTGATGACCCTTTTTCATCGCATTGACAAACTTCATAGCAGAAATTAGTTTAGTACCGGTTTGTCTTTTAATCATTTGATAAGACACACGGTGACCTGAAGGGCTTGTAAGAATTATTTTCTGATCTCGACATTCAAATCGAGCATGATAAGTATGTAACCAATCCATGCCCAAAATGACATCAAATTCCTCAAGTGGAAATTGGAAAAGATTTGCTGGAAATATAGATCCCATAATAGAAATAGGAACTTCCGGATAGATTTTAGAACAGGAAAAGACATCCCCAGAGGGTAAAGATATAGATGTACTTTCTTCTTGTGATGATTCGAGTGATAATTTATTGGAGAGTTTTATTGAAATAAAAGATAAAGAGGCACCCGTATCAAATAGTACCAAACAAGGAACATCAAAAATAGAAAATGTACCAGTAATGATATCAGGATGTGCCTCAGCTTCTGCTCGGCTCATAACAAAGATACGGCCCTTCGGCCTCACTGGCCTCACTGGCCTCACTGGGACGACAGGAGTAGTAGGAGCCGTCACCTTCCTTTCCGGGCAAACATTAGCCTTGTGGCCCGGTTTGTTACAAGAAAAGCATATAATAGGATCAACGAAGCATTTACCAGGGTGTGCTGGTTTCTTGCAGTTATAGCACAGTCGGTCTCTAGTACCTTTCTTATCATTAAAAGCTGAAGATTGACCACCCCGGTTAGCTTGAACATTAGAAACAAATCTTCTCTTGTTTGGGTCAGAGGGAGATGAGATGAACCTAGGTGAAGGAGTAAAGGGCCTAGAAGATGGATATAAAGGCCTCTTGCTGTGGACAGCGGGCCGCCCACGAGGGCGCTTGGTGAGAAGGTCGAAAACAAGCGTTTGCATTTTGTATGGAGTCACCACCAATTTTTATGGGAAATTGGAACCGTTCGAATACCTCATGTCATGTCAAGACATAAAGTAGTGACATGAACACTAAGCAATCGTTACCCTTAGCATTCTATGTCTAGAATGACTCTCGTGGATGCCAATGAACACGGGTGCTCACGGAGATCTGGAGTAAGGGGTGAGGGTACGTATTAGGAAGCTCTTTTGATCGAACACCTAATCCCGCCCGCCTCGATAGCGGCCTCTACTAATGATTAGGGAAGTTATTCGTACTTGATATATCGTCGGCTATATGCATGCAATGCAACATCCATTAGATTAATCCTAGCATGTGAGAATTAATACTAAGTCGGTTGACAATTAGTTAGCATACAATTGATGTCGACGTTGGATTTAATATTGATTTACATGTGAAAGCATACAAACAATAAAAGAAATACAATGAATATAAATTACAATAATGAAAATTACATTAATTACATTGGAATAGGCGATTTATGTCGAAAATACCTTTAAAACGGATAATTTGAGAAAAAGGAATAAAAGAATAAAAATAAATCAACGAACAGGAATTAGCGTGATATTACGGATATTAGTAGATTAATACGTAAGCTAATTAATTAGGTCAAGGCAGAAACGGAGTTCAGAGACAGAACTCAGCCAGGAACAGGCGCAGCAGAGCTGCGTCCCTTTGAATAGGCGCAGCAGACACTACGTCTGTTCCTTGGCTCAGTTCTGGCTGTGAAGCCGGAATTGCAAACCGTTAATGTTAATTGATGATTTTAAGGATTGATTACGACAATTGACTCGGATGAAAGTGATTAGCATGTTATTTACATATGAAGGTGTCATAAAAGCAGTAAAACATGGATGAGACGGAAGTAGACGAATTAATACAAGGTAGAATGATTAATTAGTGAATTAACAAACTAACTAAACAAATTAATTAGGCTAAACATAATGAATGATGACGAATTAATGAATAAACAGATGAAAATATATCAACGATGAATCCCAGAAACTCAATATGAACGAATTGAATTTCTAAAACCCGGAATTGAATTTATGGCGAAAACCCGCAAATATTGGATTATAAGGGATTTAAGTCGGATTTATGAATGAATTAAACATGTATGATGAATGATTGAATAAAATATACATATGAAATTATTATGCTATCATGTGAACGAATTAAAGAACAAACAAATATAAACAAAACAAGAACGAATTACAGAGGACGAGGAAGAAGAAAAGAAGCAGGAACTGCGGCAGCCTCACGAAGAGGCGCAGCATGCGCTGCGCTCCTTCGAAGAGGCGCAGCAGTTGCTGCGTCTTTTCTCGACTGTCAGTCTTCTGAAAATCCGTAAAAAGAGGTTTTAAAGACGGTTTTAGAAATCGGTTTTAATGGTATCTTCGACGTAAACCTTACAATTGTGATACGATAATTAAAAGTACAATAAATAAAAGAGAGATTTACACCCTCAGACTTACATGTTGACGAAACGAGAAGGACTAAGATATCGATTAGTGATGCTCGACGCGAATGCAAAGAGAGTGCCCTCGTAAGAGGAAAACGATTGAAACAAATTGATTAATTAGATTGATTATTGTGTAGTTGGTCAAATTGGTCGGTCATACAACGGAAAGGCTGGTACCCGGAAAGATCCGAGCTTACGTGGTTGAATGTTCAAGCACGTAGGCGCCAATTAGTAAGAACAAAGTCTAGAATGCAAAGGGAGAAGAGAAGGGCGGACACTCGCGTGAGAAATATGAGGAACGAAGGCTCCTATTTATACTAATCACGCGGAGGAATAGGGTTTCGGAGAATCTTTGGAAGTGAATCTCGGAAAGATATGAAAAAGATACGTGAAACATGCAAAGAAGGGCCTGGGAAGAGGCGCAGCAGCCACTGCGTCTCTTGGAAGAGGCGCAAAGACTGCTTGCGTCTATTCCCAGGAGGTTTTCCTCCGTGAAGAAAGATTTCGCGTTTGAGTTATGGTAGGACGGAAATAATTCGATCTTCCTTAATATTTATCATGAATATTACGGGATATTATTTGCCAAAAGATAAAACTTGTAAAATATGGAATAGAAATATCCGGAACATTCCAGAACATTCCGACTCGGGATTTAACGATTATCGAAAATGGAGACGGTTTTTGACCCGGACTCGAATGTACTCTAATTATCGCCAAAACGACAGATCGGGACGTAGATGACAACTAAGAGGTCGACATTAATATTTGAGCAATCACTTGACGATAATCTTATGAATTGTCACAAATCGTTCCGCGAATCAACATGCGGCCCAATCATCACCGGGTGGTTTGCGAGGGGTGCGGAAACGAGGTGTCTCTGAGCCCCACTTTGACCGAGGCTTGGACAAGGCGAAATTCAAAGTATAGCCATCAGGTCAATCGAAGATTACAACCTGACGACTATGGCGACGCGAGGCGGCTCAAGGGGTCTGAACCAAGGACCTGTCGTCGGGAACATTTTAGAGTCTGTCGACTATCGGGGAGGGTCGTTTAAAGTCCATTAGACTACGTAAGGAAGCTCGCCAGCCATAAGAAGAGACCATACCTGAGATCTAATTGAACTTCGCGGGGAAACAAGAAATATTGAAAGCAGCAGGACGTCGGTAGAAACTGCTGGGGGATCCGCTTGCGTTAGTCTCAAGCGAACTCTGGCAAAACTTGAGGTTGAATCTGCTTGCGTCGGTCTCAAGCGAACTCTTACTGGGGAATATATTGACGACTAGGAACATCTTGATCGTCGTTGGAGAAATCTCGAATGAGCAGTACTGCAAAATACTACTGCGCTGGATAAAAAGATATGAGCAGTACTGCAAAATACTACTGCGCCGGATGAAAATGAATTGAGCAATACTGCAAAATACTACTGCGCCGGATAAAATGAATTGAGCAATACTGCAAAATACTACTGCGCCGGATAAAATGAATTGAGCAATACTGCAAAATACTACTGCGCCGGATAAAATGCGGGCCGGAACGAAAGAAAATCATCGAAACGGACCAAAAGAATATAACAGCGTCGAGGAAGAGGCGCACCAAAGATGGGCCCACAAATAACGAACTCATAACGAATTTTCGAAAATTCGTATGGAGGGAACACAGGGAAGAGGCGCAACAAGAGTTGCGTCTCTTGGAAGAGGCGCAGCACCTGCTGCGTCTTTTCCCCAATTTGGCTTTTTCTGCGTAAAAACGCGAAATCAGAAGGATTGTATTTCATTATTTCGAAACACAATTTTCGCAATTTCTCTCTCAAATCTTCACCATTTCCGTCGAGGTTTGATCCAAAAGCTTGCATTAAATATGACTAATCGAGGTATGTGTTCCAATCTTGCATTAATCATCTACATTTGTTGAATTTTTGAGCCGAAAATTCTAGGGTTTTCGACCCTTTTGATCGAAAATTTGGGGCTTTTCCCCCAAATGGATTTGCCATGCCAAATTGATGTTAGAAACGTATAGTAGGCAATGTTAGGAACATAACCATGTATTTGTCTCGGATTTTTGTCGAGTTTTGAGTTCTTGAGCGAAATTTGAGACGGTTTTACAGCTAAATTGCAAATTGCTTCGAAAATAGCCTTAGGATTGCCCATTTGCGATGAAATTTGATATTTGGAATCCTTGAATGATGGGTAAACTTTCTACCATCTCGGAATCTTGGTTTTTAACAACTTTTTCAGGACACCTTTTAGGGCATAATCGTCGTTATAGCGAAATGCTGCCGAATTTTCGACTTGAACCCGGAACTAGGCTTTGACTTGGACTTGACTTGACCCAATTTATCACATGAGTGATTGGGTTGGTGGGAATATGGCCAAAGATGGCCGGAAAGGGGTGTTTTCAGGGCCTTGAAGGCTCGAAAACTCCTTAACAAAGGCTTGTCGTCACGTGACGCGGCCCGAATTTACTTTAATGTTGCAGGTGATGAGGCTTCTACTTCTGGGAGGACTCCCATGGAGATAGACGCCACTACTGTTGAGGAGGCTTTAGAGCAGGCCTTCACCGCTGCGGTGATGGCTGCCGAGTTTCACGAGGAGGAGGTCGTCGAGGAGGAGGAGATCCCGAGACGAGCCAACGTCGGGCGAGGAGGTCGTCACCGAGGGGAGCTCTGCGTGGGCCGAGACACGGGAGAGTAGGCACCTGGTGTGGGCTGCCGAGGGTCACCTGTCCTACAGGACGGTGAAGAGTTTGGTAAATAGGAATTCACTACTCATTATCCATTCTCTTTCATTCTTTTTTGTCCAAATTTCTTTCACATTTCATTCAAAACTAAAGATAGCTTTGTTTCAAATCATAATAGGAGGCCGGGAACATCAGGTCGTTCTCGGGTTACACGACAACGATGGAGCACTACGAGCGGGCTTCGGCGGAGGAGAGGGCCATGATCGAGCGTGGAGCGTTCGGTCCTCTGGTTCAGGTCTGGAGGGATATCGTGAAGAGGAAGTTGCGGGCTAACCTTAGCCTGGTCCGCGCTTTCTTGGACCGATTCTGGGATACGACTTCTACGTTTCACCTGCCTTTCGGTGAGGTGGCAGTTACTTTGGAGGACTATGGCATGATTTCTGGTCTGCCGTGCGGGACCGAGGAGATGGTGTGGCCGGAGACTGCCATGAGGGCGGACTCGGCCGAGGCGAGGAGGTTGATCGGCTGGAACTTGTCGCCGAAGGTCGTTGCAGATCTTGGGTTTGGTACCCAAGATTTACGTTCGAGACTACTGCGGGGAAGACCCCAAGATCGGTGACGATCGATGGGAGGGAGACGGCTCCTCCTCCTCTTGACTGGTGAGCGCAGGGCTCGCTTGTGGCGTGGTGGTTTCGTCTTCGATTTACCTCGGAGACAAGGGCGAGAGGTGTCGACGAAGCTTCTTCCCTTTCTTTTCGACATGAGTTCCCTAGGGCGTTGGGACCGGGTCATCACGCTGGTTTTGCGGTCCTCATCCGCTTCATGAGGGCCATGGTTCGTCCGGAGTTGATGGAGAAGGGGACTTCTCCTGGTGCTGTCGAACCTGGACTACTGTTGGAGGTATGAACCTTCCTTTAGACCAATAGTAGATTCTTTCCTTTATCGAGTCACGAAAGATCGTCATTGATTATTCTGCTTTACAGGCGTGGGTGTACTCCTACTTCTCGAGTCTCGCGCCAAAGAGGACGGAGCCGCTGGAGAAGGCCTATCCCGTGGTGAGGGATTGGGTGATGTGCCGGACGAAGAGCAAGCGTTCTTCTCACAACGTCTACCGGCGGGACGTGAACGCCCTTCAGCTGAGCAGCGTGAGTATCCCACTCGTATTCATTTATATTTCTTATCCTTTGCCTTTATCTGATCATAGGAATGATCTTTGCCTTATCTTGTCGCGATGTGTGCCGGACTTGGGCGGAGTACGCTGGAGCGCCTCCTTTTGTCGCCGAGGTCCTTCGACCTAGGAGCCCGAGTCGAGCTGCTTTGTTGTGGACGTCGATGGGTCCCGTGTGGTATCCGGGCGAGCGTTCGGCTCGCCGTCAAGCACTCTCGGGACGCGTTGACGGTTCCCGTTGATCCTCCGAGGACGATGTTCGGGAGCCCATCGAGGCCGAGAGGGAGGCGGACTGGGCCGGTGCCGGTGGCGACGACCTTCTTCTCCTCGGCGAGGACTACTTGGCGTTCCTTTACGGGAGGTTGGCGTAATGGCCAGTAGTGGTGAGTATCTTTTACTTTTCCTTGATTTTGATTTGAGAATTACGATGAAAGATCATCGATTAATGAGCGTTATTTGTCCTTGCAGGAGGTCGAGGCGGCGGGCATCGAGCCCCCAGTGTACCCCGAGATCCTTGAGTACACCGACGCGACCGGGAGGACGACGATCTCCGAGCTGCGTGACTTTGACGTAGCGGTGACGGATGCTGGCCTAGACGACTGGCAGCATCTGATTCGGAGGGTGAGCCTCCAGCTTATATGACTTTTGTGTAAAAACACATTTGATTGGACTTGTTCAATTTGCTGAGAATTTATTTTGAAATGCATGTCGCGCCGTCTCGGTTCGTGGCACTATGGAGGGTGGCCAACCGGTTGCGAGCTACCGCCATCGAGGCACTCGTCGGTGGTCGAGGTCGTCAGGTATGAACCTCATTTGATTTCTTTTGATTTTTGATTTCCAATTTTGCTTGAATTGATTGACATGAGCCAATTTACTTCTGTTTACAGGCTGGCCGTGAGTCGGAGCGAGAGTTGACTCAGTCTCGGGAGGAGACAGCTCGCTTGTTGAGGGAGCTCGAGTTTCGGGATGCCGAAATTGCCGCTCTTACGGCGAGGGTTGCTGAGTTGGAGGGTGCCCAGCAGTAGTTTTGTGTAGTTTTGTAGATTTGTACATTTGCTTCATTTGGTGTATATACGACGGCCTGAGTGCCTTTGCTGCTGGGTTGTGTTGCTTGTATCTGCAGGTTAGTTTTTTGAACAGGTTTGGTAGATAACGGTTTACGCCGTCATGCTGCCGAAATTTACATAGAAATCACGTAAAACATACATTTTATACACATGTGGCCTTAATTAGCGCAAAATGAGACTCGAAAGAACACGAAAATGCAAAAATTTTGCCGGAAATGACCGGACGGTAGGGAGGGTTACCCCCTAAAAAAAAGAAAAAAGAGAAATCTATAAGTGTGGAAATGTAGAAATGAAATTAAGAAATAGAAATTAATATATAAATGAAAATTATTTCCTAAAAAAATGGAAAATGGAATTTATTCTCTAAAATGAAAATGTATTTTATTTCCTGAAATGAAAATGTGCACGTGTGGAGAAATGGCGAAATGTCGATGTCGTCTCGGAATGTGTGCCCGCGGATTTAGGAAACTCGAAACATGGTAATCTTCCCGTATTTACCAAAATAAAACCTCGCAGGAATAGGAAATCATGCGTTATAGAATTAGGAAAGATCCAACACGGAAATCACAGAAGTGAGACTGGGGAAGAGGCGCAGCATGAGCTGCGTCCCTTTGAAGAGGCGCAGCAGGTGCTGCGCCTGTTCCCAAGCAGGTCCGTTCTGACGGATTTTTGGAAACAACAATTAGTATAAATAGAAGCGTCGATGGAGTTTTAATTCACATAAATCTTCCGTCTTTTCTTCGTCTATTCACATAAAATTGCCAAAATAAATTTTCAAGATAAAATTATCGTCATGAATACTTTGGAGATCCGCTTGAAGGAATGGACCAATGAATTTTCGAATATGGAGAAGCATGACATGGGTGCTTATAACCTTGGGTCTTTATTGAGTTTGAAACTCATTAAAATTGTAAAACCATTCTTGGATGCTTGCCTTGACTATTGGGACCCGAATTATCATGTTTTCGCGTTCCCAGGAGGTGATATTTGCCCATTTCCTGAAGAAATAGCTGCTATTGGTGGGTGGGACCCCAAACATTTACCTGCCATTCCTTCCACTTCACAAGGGTATAAGAGCAAATTCGAGACTTGCTTGGGTGACGGACTTGAGGTGGATCGTCTAGTTACCCCGAAAGGCGTGAGAATGTTGGACTTTATTGATCGATTCATCAACAGGGCCGACCCCACTGTCTCTCATGTTGCTAGGAGGAGAGCATTTGGCTTTTGTTTGTTGCATGTGTACGTCTTCCAAGGGCATGTTGATGAAGACTTGAGAGGTGATCCTCGTCTTTTGTGCCTTATCGAGCAAATGGAGCTGCGCAGGAGCCCAGCTTGCTTATGCTTAGGAGAGATTATTTTGGGTTTGGATAATAGGAAATACAACCGCGATCTGCCGTTTTTGGGGAGTCCCGTCATCTTGCAGGTAAAAGACACCTTTTCTTTTCTTTTTTTTTTCTTTTTTTTCTCTTTTCGTTTTTTTTTTTGTTTTTCTTTCGTTTTTTTTTTTTTTTTTTTATTGGTGTCTAATACCTGCTTTTGGTAGGTTTGGCTTATGGAACGGCTCCGATTGATCGAGCCCCCAGTTCATGCACTTTCCTATCATTCCCGTATGATTGCGATGAGGACGCGGTTGTACATGGTGGACTTCACCCGGGTCTGCGATTATTGGAAGAACAAGCTGAAAAGTGATGATGGTCCATTGATTAGGTGGATCGTACCGTGGTGGCATCTCAAGTCTGTTACTGGAGTGTCTTCTTTGGATCCCACTGGGTCCGTGCGTATTCCGGGATTGGAGTTCATGGTATGCATCTTTCCGGAAAGATTGATGAGGCAAGTTGGGCTGAAGCAGACGATCCCGAGGCTTGACACCGTCCCGCAGACTGCCTTGGCGCTTACTACCGAGAGCCGAAGAGAGTGGGCTATTAAATGGGCCCAAAGAAACATGTGGTTCTTGAACTTCTCCGCCAATGCTTTATGGGTGTCAGATTCCTATCTGAGGTGGAGAAAGGCTGCGACTTCGGAAGAGCGCGAGAGACTGAGGAAACGCGAACCTGTTGACTACAAGGTGCGCGAGGGAGAGAAAGAGAAGGAGAAGCATCTGACAGAGGGAGAAGAAGAAGCCGGGCTTCAGGTCATTCGTCCTTCAAAGAAATCAAATACTACTCCTGTTGCAGAAAAGGTGGTTGGCAAGGATGGAAGAGTCAGGCCTCGAGAAAGACCGTTGGTGATTAGTTCTGAAGTGGTGCAAGAGCGCCCAGCTCGAGGTCGTGACAAGAAGTATGTCAAGAATGACAAGGGCAAAGGGAAGATGGAAGAATAGCCCGAGTCTTTATTTATTATTTGATTATTATTATTATTGTCGTTGTAATAAAAAGGAGGGATTTTTAGAATCCTAGCCTATTCTTTTTTTATTATGTAACGTACTATTATTATTAGAAAACAAATGGAATAAAAAAGGTTAAATGGTTATGAAACCGTTGTGATTTTCTTTTATTATTCTTGTCGAATTTCAAATGCAATGCAAATGTCCTTCTATTTACATTTTAGATATAATGGGTTGAATCCTGTGAAGGATTGCCTACGTATTCACTTAAAAAAAAAGCGAAATCAAACCCTTGCGCGTAGTTCGAGTAAATGTAAAAGAATAATTGTTCTAAGCAAGAGCTTGTAATGAACATAGAAAATAAGCATGAGCTTTTGCTTGTTCTCAAGGTGCGAATTTAGTTTATTTGATGATATGAGGATGTCAGATTTGTCAAAATGCAAGAGCACAGTGACACTTAGCTTATTTCAGTTTGGCCAGGGGCCGTTTATTTAGTGCCACAAGAGCGACACGTGGGTTTACGCGAGGCGCGTGTTCGGTCCTATTCTAGGCATAATATCGTTTCAATTGGTCAAGGTTTGTGGGGTTGGAAAACTCATTCCCATCTAGGTCTGTGATTCTAACCGCACCCCCTGGGAGTATGGATTTGACTAGATATGGTCCGGCCCAATTAGGTTTGAATTTTCCTCTTGAGTCGATAGGTAAAAGAGCTCTAACCGATTTGAGTACTAAGTCTCCTTCTTTGATGTTTCTTGGCCTAACCCTTTTGTTGAAAGCTCGTTTGATACGTGCTTGATATGTTTGGACATTATGCAAGGCGCGTAGCCGACGTTCATCCAGGAGGATGAGTTCTTCATATCTATCCCTCTTCCAATCGACTTCAGGGATTTGGCTTTCGAGTAGAATACGCAAGGATGGTATTTCTAGTTCGACTGGTTGTACGGCTTCCATGCCGTAGGTCAAATAGAAAGGAGTAGCCCCAGTGGGTGTCCTGAAAGATGTACGATACCCCCATAAGGCAAAGGGTATTTTGCTTGGCCAATCTCTGTAGTTGTCGGTCATTTTCTTGAGAATTGTGACAACATTTTTATTCGCCGCCTCTACCGCACCGTTAGTCTGTGGTCTATAGGGCGAAGAGTGGTGATGCTTAATCTTGTACTTGGCTAGCAATTGCTCGGTTTCAGCTTGGAAGTGTGACCCATTATCACTAATGATCTCATGTGGGCAACCATATCGACAGATGATGTTGTTTTGTATGAATTTTGCCACATTCTTAGCCGTAAGACCAGTGTAGGAAGCCGCTTCTACCCATTTGGTGAAATAGTCAATTGCCACTAGTATGAAACAGTGACCTCCTGTTCCGGCTGGGGTTATCTATCCGATTATGTCAATTCCCCATGCAGAAAATGGCCAAGGAGATGTCATCGTATAGAGCAATGAAGGAGGGACATGTTGCACATTCCCGAAGATTTGACAATTGTGGCAATGTCTCACGTATTTGATACAATCAGATTCCATTGTAGTCCAATAATATCCCAAACGTGTGATTTTCTTTGCCATCATAGGCCCACTCATGTGAGGACCGCATTCTCCATCATGGACTTCTTCCATCACCTTTCGTGCCTGTGAATGATCAAGGCAGCGTAGGACTACACCAAGAGGTGTTCTTTTGTATAATTCTCCTTGCATCAGAATGTATTGGGAAGCTAATAGGCGTATAGCACGTTGTCCCCTCTTGTCCATATCCGGTGGATAGGTACCATTGAGCTTAAAGTTCAAGATTGCTTGGAACCAGGGTTCCTGCGCGATTTCCTCTTCATCGGTGATTTGGTGGACATAAGCGGTTCGACTGGTCGTTCGATGCACAAAGGCATGTCCATCATGTGATCTGGCATATTTATCAAAGATGCAAGTTTCGCAAGAGCGTCTGCAAATTGATTTTCCTCCCGAGGTAGGTGTAGGTAGGTTACGTGGTCAAAGAATTGAGCCACTTGGTCTATCCTAGCTTGATAGGGTGCAAGGCTTTCACTTCGGATTTTCCAAGATCCTGTGACTTGGTTGATGATCAGTGATGAATCCCCATATACTCGGAGGTTTTTGATTCCTAAGCTTACTGTCGCTTGTAGTCCGATGAGACAAGCTTCATACTCTGCAGCGTTGTTTGTCACCTCGAAGTCGAGTTTGACAGCAATTGGTGTATGCTCACCTTCAGGAGAAATGAGCAACACTCCTATTCCGAATCCTCTTAAGTTTGATGCTCCATCAAAGTATAAATCCCAGGAGTCTACATCTGTTTGAAGTATATCCTCGTCGGGAAATGACCAAGTATCTATGGTTTGTGTGTCGTTGATAGGATTTTCTGCGAAGAATTCGGCGACGGCGCAACCTTTTCTGACTTTCAGAGGCACATATCTGAGGTCGAATTCTGAGAGCATCAGAGTCCATCTTGCCAGACGTCCGTTGAGGACGGGTTTCTCGAAGAGGTATTTGACTGGATCCATTTTGGAGTATATCTTGATGGAGTAGCTAAGCATGTAATGTCGTAGCTTCTTCGTTGCCCACACAAGAGCGAGGCATGTCTTTTTGAGTTGTGAGTATTTGCACTCATATTCCAAGAACTTCTTACTTAGATAGTAAATAGCTCTTTCTTCACTTCCTACAGTTTGAGCCAGCATAGCACCCATGGTCGTTTTCGATTCGTGAGATATAAACCAAGAGGTTGATCTCGTTGTGGCGGCATGAGCACTGGTGGTTTAGCCAATATCTCCTTGATTCGGTCGAATGCCTTTTGACAATCATCATCCCACATGGTGTGGTCTGTTTTCTTGAGTTTCTTGAAGATAGGCTCGCAAATCATCGTAAGTTTCGATATGAATCGACTTATGTATTGTACTTTTCCCAGAATCCTCGACTTTTTTTTCTGTTTGGGGTTGTGGCATTTCGATCAGAGCTTTGATTTTAGAAGGATCTATTTCTATTCCTCTTTGACTAACCACGTATCCCAGGAGTTTGCCATATGTCACCCCAAATGTGCATTTCTGAGGATTGAGCCTCATGTTGTACTTTCGTAGCCTTGCGAAGAACTTGCGAAGGTTCGCAATATGTCCCTCTCTTTCTTTGGATTTGACGATCATGTCATCTACGTATACCTCAACTTCTTTGTGCATCATGTCATGTAAGAGTGTAGTTGCGGTGCGTTGGTATGTAGCTCCGGCGTTGACCAATCCGAACGGCATTACTGTATAGCAGTAGGTTCCCCATTGGGTGACAAATGCGGTCTTATGCATATCTTCCATGGCCATCTTGATTTGGTTATAACCCGCATATCCATCCATGAAGGATAGTAATGCGTGGTCTGCAGTATTGTCCACTAATATGTCGATGTGAGGTAGAGGAAAGTCATCTTTTGGACTCGCTTTGTTCAAGTCCCTAAAGTCAACACAAACACGGATTCTCCCATCCTTTTTGGGTACGGGTACTATGTTAGCTACCCAGTTAGAATACTCGGAAACTTTGATGAACCCGGCTTTGAATTGCTTGTCAACTTCTTCCTTAATCTTTAGAGCCCATTCTGTTCTCATTCGTCAAGCTTGTTTCACGGGTTTGAAACCTGGCTTAATCGAATCCTATGTTCGCAATATCCTTGTCGATCCTGGCATGTCTTTGTAGGACCAAGTGAAAACGTCTTTGAATTCATTTAGGAGGTCTATGAAATCGGCCCTTTTGGTAGAGCTCAAGGTAGTCCCTATCCTAAGTTCTTGGGGTTCTAGTTCGGTTCCTACGTTGATGGGTTCAGTGTCCTCTATTATTGGTCCCCCTTCCCCTTCCCCAGTATTTCTTTGGCTACGTAGGGAGGTATTTCGGTCAAGTCCGGGTCTTGGTCATCCTCAGTATCATCATAAAAGTAATTGCACTCGAAAGAACACAAGAGAGTAAGTTAACCCGATTTATTCATATTAAAATTTGAGTAAAGTTGAAACAAAGAAGCCAACCGATCCATGGTCGATGGCGGCAAAGGGACGATGGTTGGGGCATTTCCCGAACTACGTGACTACTCGAGGCTAAGCTAGGAGAAACGAAAGGAGTGGGGATGGTAACAGGAGTAGACTCTCTAATGACTTCTCTAGACTCCGACTCTGACTCCGACTCTGACTCGAACTCGTCGTCTTCTGGTTCTCCTTTGAACATCTCTCCTTCTCCAGTGGTGAGCTTGAAGAGTCTTCCTTGGTTGTTGGTCCATTTGATTGATTTTCTCCATCCTTTCGCCGCTTTGTGTCGGTTTCTCGTGATCAACGCGGTAGGG
This sequence comes from Silene latifolia, assembly GCF_048544455.1. Taxonomy (NCBI): domain Eukaryota; kingdom Viridiplantae; phylum Streptophyta; class Magnoliopsida; order Caryophyllales; family Caryophyllaceae; genus Silene; species Silene latifolia. Next base: position 5,924,058 of record NC_133535.1, on the reverse strand, counting down.
TTGAAGCGATCGTCTGAAGTATCATAGTAATGATCTCATCTCGCGCGCCCTAATGAATCTGTCTTCTCCAAACAATAGGCTAACAGCTTGGTCGTCTAAGCAAGGTGCTTGACGGGTTTTGACGGTAGGAACCGTTTCTGGAGGAATGAAGTAGCAATCGTGAAAGATCTCGATTCCGGCTAGCTTCCTTTCAAAGTAATGCCAAGGTTCGGGAAATCCATGAAAGAGCTCCGAACTTCCTTCTTGAACAAAGTATCCATTTAAGGTAGGGAGATAGGGCCTCATTTGGACTCCCACGTGCTTGCGGTTTTGGACTTGGGCCAGCATTTCGAGGACTTCCTCTTTTGTAGGTTTGTACCCTAGTCCAAGTGGTATCCTTGTTGAGTTGCCTTTCTTGTGTGGTGCGAAGGTATTCTTCCGAATTGGGTTCAAAGGCATTCCAGGGAAGTATCCCTGGGACTTGAGTATGTGGTTGACCACTAAGTTAGAGTAGGGATTATAGTATAGAGGTGCCAACTCACTTTCTATGACATTCACACTTTGGAAGCCCCCAAGTTCGTATACGGGATCTGCAAGGACTTGATTGTTCGATTGTTTCTCGATTATTGCCTTGATGGGTGACGAAGTGATCGTCACTACTTTGCCATTTAGTGGGATATTGATCTTTTGATGAAGGGTGGATGTTACCGCTTTGGAAGCGTGAATCCAAGGCCTTCCCAGAAGTATATTGAATGAAGCTTCGATGTCCACTATTTGGAAGTTAACCTTTCGTTCGATCGGTCCCGTGGCTATGGTTAGGCTAGCAAGTCCAAATACTTTTCGTCGTGTACCGTCATATGCACGTACACCTTGATTGGTGGGAGTCCAATCCGACTCTTTCATGCCTAGCTTGTATGCCGTTTTGAGGGGTATGACGTTGACCGCGGAGCCATCATCTACCAAGGTCATTGGCACATTCTTCTTTAGGCAAATGACAGTGATGTATAAAGCAAGGTTGTGACTAGCGCCAAAAGGCGGCAAGTCTTCGTCTGAGAAAGTAATAGGATTACTTAGCTTCGGTGATTCTTGGAATACCAAGTTGACTACATCTTCAGGAGTGGAGTTATGTGCTACACTTAGCTTAGCCAAAGCTTGCAGTAAAGCTTGGCGATGTGGGAATGAGCTTGCTATTAATTGCCAGACTGAAAGATCAGCCTTGGTCTTTTGTAATTGCTTGAGCAACTGATCAGTGGGGTCATCTTTGTTGTCATTTGGTGTGATGACGTTGGTTGGACCGTTTTGAGTAGTGTTTTGATATGGGCGACCCGAACGAGTTAGGTGATCCACATCTTGGTCTTTGCCATTTTGGACTATTTCCTTGACTACGGAGTTTTCAATGAGATACTCGTCTTCATCACTATCGGCCCAAACCCCATTGATTGCAGCTAGTTCCCTCATTCTTATGATGTCACTTTCTAGTCGTATGATTTGATCGACTAGTCTATCAACCACGGTGACTACTTCTTGCATGGTGGCATTTTGAGAGAAGATTAGTGGCGCATGTTCTTCGGGTATTGCGTTGGGATTGCGTAAGGTTGTTACCATGCTCTCTAGCTCCCAAACTTGTCTATCTACACTCCTCGCCCATGTGATAAAGTCGGAAATGGTAGGGGAGATAGTAGAGTAGAACCCTTCGTTCTCAATTGCATGAATTTCATTTTCGGTGGGAGAAATGAGGTGTGAGCAATCTAAGGTAGATTCATCACTTGTAATCACTAGAACTCCAAGAGGATTCTGAGTGTTGTTGGGTTTACCTCCTGGTGGTATTGGGAGTCGACCATCTTCAATCATATCTTGAAGCACGTGTTTCAATTTGTAGCATTTTTCTGTGTCGTGTCCTTTGCCCCTATGGTATTCACAGTATGAATTTTCATCCCAGAACTTGGACTTCCTTTCGGGTTCGGGAGTAGGTCCAATGGGTTGGAGTTTACCTTGCTTCATTAGCCTTTTTAGGGCGTTGGAGTAAGTATCCCCAAGGTTTGTGAACTTCCTTGGTGGGCTAGTTTTCTTGGATGGCTCGAGAAGGTTAACCTCATCGGTCTTGCTAGTAGAGCCGTATGAACGACTCGTGGACCCTTGATATCCTCGACCTACCGTTTTGGACAAGAGTCCTTTACGGATGTCATCTTCAATTCGTGTCCCTAATATGGTTAAATCCTTGAAGCTTTTGATGTTTTGGTATCTCAAATGATTGGCATATATGGGCTTGAGATTATCCACAAACGTTTCCACAAGAGTAGCCTCATCCGGGCGTTCAACTAGTTGACTACTAGTCTTCCTCCACCTACTTAGGAAGTCGGTGAATCCTTCCTTGTCATTTTGGGTAAGAACCTCTAGAGTACGCATGTTGACTTGGATCTCGGTGTTATCCACATATTGTTTAGAGAACTCGATTGCGGCGTCTTCCCAAGTAGCGACCTTCTTGTGATCTAAAGTGTAAAACCATTGCTTCGGGATGGTGTCAAGAGATGAAGGAAAGATCCTTAAGAACATCTCGGGTTTGATGCCTTTGATAGACATGTAATCCTTGAAGGCACGGATGTGGTTCAAAGGGTTCTCATGTCCCTTGAATTTAGGGATATCCGTCATGCTAAAGTTAGTTGGCAATTTGGAGTTGACGGCTTCATACTTGCGATTGTTTTCCCTATAAATGTCATCCCCCTTACGGTACATCAATTGCTCCTCTAGGTATTGGAGTCTTTTCTCAGCTGCAGTCGTCCCTATGATAGGATTCTCATCTTTAGACTCGTCATCGGAAAAGCGTAGTACTTCACTTTTAGGGGGAGGCAACTTTCCCTCTACATCAAAGATACGGCCTTCGATAAGTTCAAGGCGGTCATAGGTTTGTTCTTGAGTGATTTGCATTTGGGCTATCGCGGCTAGGATTCGATCATTACTCTCTTGAATTTGCTGTAGATTTGTTTCCTCACTTGATTCGGGCATCTTGGAAACTGGATAAGAGATCGGCGACGAATCAAAACACGATCGACCATTCTATCACACTTGCTAAAAGAGGAAAAGTTTTGACTCTTGAAGTGGGTGTGTGCCACTTGTGTTGAGTGAGTTTTGAAGAAAGACAAGGTCTTTGAAAATGTGTGTCCTAGTCAACTGTAGTGTAGTTGTAGGAGTGGACTCGAAGTGAGGTTTTGAAATGGGCTTGTGGCCCGAATTTTGACACGACAAACGGACAGAGTTTTGACCGGATTTTGCGCTAATTGAAGGCCTATTTTTTTTCGAAATTCTTGTTTGAAGAATGGATTTTGATTTTTTGAAAATTCGTCATGGTTTTGTTTAGAAATGGTGATCACGTATGGTTTACACATTTATACAAGCATTATAACGGGATGCTGAGTGCATTTAGAAGGGTTTTGGTTTAAAGGGTGGGTTGCCACCGAACCATCAAACCCGAAGTCTGTGGAGAGGCTCGTGCCAAACAAGAGTAAGGCCGATTCCTAGTCCATTTCCTCAAGTAGTGAAGGCCCTTGATACAAACAAGAGTAAGTATCATGGTATGGATGACGTCAATCGCTATCCATCCTTAGGCCCAAATAAGAATTAGGACCGTTTAGACGGGACGATTGGTCGAACGGGTTGGGTTGGGCCTAGGAAGGCCGAATTAAACGGTCTAGGAAGACCGAGTTATGAGAACCGGCAATTGTCTTGTACAAATTATTCCCTAACCTTGTTCGAGTTTTACCCTAGCTACACGTAAGTGTATTTTCCCCAGCGGAGTCGCCAAACTGTGGACAGCGGGCCGCCCACGGGGGCGCTTGGTGAGAAGGTCGAAAACAAGCGTTTGCATTTTGTATGGAGTCGCCACCAATTTTTATGGGAAATTGGAACCGTTCGAATACCTCATGTCATGTCAAGACATAAAGTAGTGACATGAACACTAAGCAATCGTTACCCTTAGCATTCTATGTCTAGAATGACTCTCGTGGATGCCAATGAACACGGGTGCTCACGGAGATCTTGAGTAAGGGGTGAGGGTACGTATTAGGAAGCTCTTTTGATCGAACACCTAATCCCGCCCGCCTCGATAGCGGCCTCTACTAATGATTAGGGAAGTTATTCGTACTTGATATATCGTCGGCTATATGCATGCAATGCAACATCCATTAGATTAATCCTAGCATGTGAGAATTAATACTAAGTCGGTTGACAATTAGTTAGCATACAATTGATGTCGAAGTTGGATTTAATATTGATATACATGTGAAAGCATACAAACAATAAAAGAAATACAATGAATATAAATTAAAATAATGAAAATTACATTAATTACATTGGAATAGGCGATTTATGTCGAAAATACCTTTAAAACGGATAATTTGAGAAAAAGGAATAAAAGAATAAAAATAAATCAACGAACAGGAATTAGCGTGATATTACGGATATTAGTAGATTAATACGTAAGCTAATTAATTAGGTCAAGCAGAAACGGAGTTCAGAGACTGAACTCAGCCAGGAACAGGCAGCAGAGCTGCGTCCCTTTGAATAGGCGCAGCAGACACTGCGTCTGTTCCTTGGCTCAGTTCTGGCTGTGAAGCCGGAATTGCAAACCGTTAATGTTAATTGATGATTTTAAGGATTGATTACGACAATTGACTCGGATGAAAGTGATTAGCATGTTATTTACATATGACGGTGTCATAAAAGCATAGAAACATGGATGAGACGGAAGTAGATTTAATTAATACAAGGTAGAATGATTAATTAGTGAATTAACAAACTAACTAAACAAATTAATTAGGCTAAACATAATGAATGATGACGAATTAATGAATAAACAGATGAAAATATATCAACGATGAATCCCAGAAACTCAATATGAACGAATTGAATTTCTAAAACCCGGAATTGAATTTATGGCGAAAACCCGCAAATATTGGATTATAAGGGATTTAAGTCGGATTTATGAATGAATTAAACATGTATGATGAATGATTGAATAAAATATACATATGAAATTATTATGCTATCACGTGAACGAATTAAAGAACAAACAAATATAAACAAAACAAGAACGAATTACAGAGGACGAGGAAGAAGAAAAGAAGCAGGAACTGCGGCAGCCTCACGAAGAGGCGCAGCATGCGCTGCGCTCCTTCGAAGAGGCGCAGCAGTTGCTGCGTCTTTTCTCGACTGTCAGTCTTCTGAAAATCCGTAAAAAGAGGTTTTAAAGACGGTTTTAGAAATCGGTTTTAATGGTATCTTCGACGTAAACCTTACAATTGTGATACGATAATTAAAAGTACAATAAATAAAAGAGAGATTTACACCCTCAGACTTACATGTTGACGAAACGAGAAGGACTAAGATATCGATTAGTGATGCTCGACGCGAATGCAAAGAGAGTGCCCTCGTAAGAGGAAAACGATTGAAACAAATTGATTAATTAGATTGATTATTGTGTAGTTGGTCAAATTGGTCGGTCATGCAACGGAAAGGCTGGTACCCGGAAAGATCCG